>NC_056738.1:578003932-578126432 GCF_019279795.1 Protopterus annectens | reverse complement strand
TCCGCTAATGACTGGCAGTAGATTTTTACATACTGGCTTGCCAGGCCTAACGCACAACCTTCAGTGAAGGAACGCCCATTCACGCATGTCGCCACACAGAAGATGCTCTAACTGAGAATCGAACGTTGTCTAACTGTGAGGCGACAATGCTACCGCAGCACCACCACCGCAGCATCATATATATATATATATATATATATATATATATATATATATATATATATATATATATTATATATATAAATACAAAAGAGAATGTGTGTGTGCATGCACATGAGCATATCTATATATATATATATATATATATATATATATATATATATATATATATATATATGGGGACTACCTGATAACACCAACATGCCAAAACACGACAATGAAATAACCGACACGACAAAACCAAAAGTTCAAAACCACGAAACTTCACATGCCTGACAAACCACAATCCCGACAATCAACAAAACAAATAACTTTCCTGAAAAACACACACACAAAACAAGCACACCAAAAACCTTACAAACCTATACTAAACCTTACATACCCAACTATATATGCACTAACCTTAACCCAAACCGTAACCCTAAGATCCGTCACTATCGCACACTTACCTTACCCACACCCTAACCCTAACTCACTTAATCCACCTCTAACCCTTATGTCTGTCACTATTGCACACTTACCTTACCCGCACCCTAATCCTAACTCACTTAATCCGCCCCAACCCTTACGTCCATTACTATCACACACTTACCTTGCCCGCACCCTAACCCTAACTCACTTAACCCGCCCCTAAACCTAATGTCCGTCACTATCGCACACTTACCTCACCCGCACCCTACCCTAACGTCCATCACTATCACACACTTACCTTACCCACACCCTGACCCTAACATCCATCCCTATCGCACACTTACCTTAACATGTCGGTGTTCTCAGCATTGGGATTCTCAACTGTTGTCTTCTCTGTTGTTGATCTTCCAGTACCAGTTATCTCGTTGTTGTTCTTCTCAGCTTTTGGCGTAATCAGGTAGACATATATATATATATATATATATATTTATTTATATTTATATATTTATATATATATATAAATACAGGAGACAAAGTACATATGTGTGTGTGTGTGTTTTATGTGTTGTATGGACTTGGTATAGCATCCTAATCAAATCAGATTCCATCATTGGTGATCATCAGCTAACTCAAAGACATTTTTTTTAATTGGTCATAAAATGCATATGCTGCATTTGTAAATTAGGGTGGATCAATTGCTTTAAGTTTGAAAATACATGAAGTATTTTTAAATCAAGTAATGAGCTTATTTTTAAGATTATACGATGCACAGAATTTTCCAAATCCCCCACCCAGTCAGTCAATTTTGAAGCTGTTTAGTACACATGAAACCAGACCACATCAGCAATATGCTGGTGGGGCCAATAAATTACAAAAGGCCCCTATATATTAAATCTCTCTTTTTACCAAAGCAAAAAGAATATGACCAGAGACAAGAAGAGCTAGAACCGTGAAGACAGACAAGACATTGGTATATTAAGATCATGTTATGGTGATGTGAAAGGGTCATCCTAAACAGTAAGGAATGAGGGAAAATGGAGAGACATAGGCTGCAGATTGTAAGAACTAACTACTCCATGGATTTCTGAAAGTGCTTAAGATAGAAAGTTGTACACCTATGGACTGGACTACCAGAATGGGTGATTGAGAGGGAATCCACAGAGGCATTCAAGAGGGCCAGCCATCCATGCCAACAGTGGGAGGGATGTATGTGCCCCTACTGGAAAGTGTGTACCCACCATAACGCCCAGCAACCCTTGGTCAATAAACTACTGGCTTGATGGTGTCCAGCTGCCCAGCTTGGGTTACCTGCAATAACTCTGTTGAGCAAGAGCTGGATGTAAAAAACAATCATCGTCCAAAACATGAGCTAAACATTGCTACACACAGTGCAAGTTCAGTGACAGACACAGTGCAGGTTCACTGACAGACACAGTGCAGGTTTACTGACAGACACAGTGCAGGTTCACTGACAGACACAGTGCAGGTTCACTCACAGACACAGTGCAGGTTCACTGACAGACACAGTGCAGGTTCACTGACAGACACAGTGCAGGTTCACTCACAGACACAGTGCAGGTTCACTGACAGACACAGTGCAGGTTCACTCACAGACACAGTGCAGGTTCACTGACAGACACAGTGCAGGTTCACTCACAGACACAGTGCAGGTTCACTGACAGACACAGTGCAGGTTCACTCACAGACACAGTGCAGGTTCACTGACAGACACAGTGCAGGTTCACTGGCAGACACAGTGCAGGTTCACTGACAGGATGCAATGTGGAAGTAGATGATGTGATAATGAAGATGCTGGATATCCTATGTAACCAAGAGACAACATGGGAAGGCAATGCAGCCAAGCCACCTGGGCTGGGGGCTAAAGTCTACTATACAGGAGGGCAAAGTAGAAAGTGCGGTGATGGAGAGGCTTCAGAAGACAGTCAGGGATATCCTCAGAATTAGTTATAGACTCATGGCAATCAGACTCTAGTGTAAGGATAGGGCACTAATCATAATCTTATATGTCCCACAGCACAGTTGTGATAGTGACGGAAATACTGCATTCAGACAGCAGTTGCAGGGCCTTCTAGATCAAACAGGACAACATGAATTGGTGTTTATAATGGATGACCTGAATACAAATATTGGGACAGCAGGATATAAGGACTGCCTTGGTCCACATGGGTGGGGCAACAGGAATAAAGAAGGAGAAGCCATTCCAGACTTCTACCTGGCAAATGGCTTGATGATTGCTAAAACACTGTTCAGTAAGACAGACAATTACAGAGTGTACTACTACTGTAAGAGTTGTTAATCTCTACCATATTGTGTATGAATGCTATATGTATGCTCTATTTTTTTCTCACATGTACTGCATTGTATTGTGGAGCTTTTCTCCCTGGGCCTCTGCTGAAAATGGACCTGTGTCCAGTCGGACTTTCCCGGTAAACAAATGTAAATTAAATAAAATAGAACAGAGTGACCAACACGCAATTCAGGTAGACTTCCTCCTAGTAAATAAGGGGTGCTCAGGTAGAATCAGCTATTGCCCAGTGAAACAGTTGGCCCACAGCATAAACCACTGCTTGCCAAAATCAGCTGTAAACAGTGGTCATAAAAGGCTCTAAGGATAACAGAAATTAGGCTTAAGACCTAAAAATTGAATAAAGAAAAAGCACAAGAGATCAAGGAATTACTCAGGGTTCTAGCACCTCAGGAAGAGGAAATAGGTGGAACTGAAGAATGGCCGTGCCTCAAAACAGCATGTGTGAAGACTATATAGCAGGTATGTGGCAAAGCTGACTATGGAAATAAGGTACATATAGAAAGCTGGTGGTGGAATGCAGAAACCCAGGAAGTCATTAAAAGAAAGAAGTAGTGCAGGAAAAACTGGGAGATAGAAAAGATGGACCAGGCAAAGAAAGAATACTGCTTGGCTAACAGGCTAAGAAAGGAGTTGCAACAGCAAGGAATGAGGCATCATAGGCACTCTACCAGCTTCTGGAAAGTGATTTGGTAGATGGCACAAAGAAACTATCAGCATGCAAGGCAAAGACAGAAAAACAAATATAGTCAGACACCCTTCATAAAGGATGTTGGTAACAACTTGTGCTGACCAAAGGAAATCAAAGCCAGATGGAAGGAGTACTTTCAACAACTTCTGAAGGAAGAAAACCCCACAGAAGATGTACTGTCATGGACATAGCCTACAATGAAAGAACAGGAGGAACCCAGTCCAGAAGTAAGAACTGCACCAAGGAAAATGAACCCAGGGAAAGCAGCAGGCTCAGATGAGGAGATAGCAGATATGATCAAGATGTCGGATGATATAATGAGGAAATGGCTCCTAAGGATACTCATTAGCACTATGGATAGAAATGCATTTCCCAGATGACTGGAGAATAAGCATACTAGTTTCAGTGTACAAGAAGAAATGGATATCCACAACTGTGGCAGTACAGAGGTATTAAACTCCTGTCACACTGCATGAAAGTTCTGGAAGGAGTGACTGATAAATGAATACGCAGAGCAGTAGAAAATAAGATGGAAAATAAGCAGTTCAGATGCAGATCAGGATGCAGCACAACTGATAAGCTGTTTACAGTGTGACAGGTAGTTGAGAAGAAGCTAGACATGAGGAACGAGTCCAACTGGGCATTCCTAGACTTGGAGAAAGCATATGATCAGGTCCCAAGAAAGCTGATTTGGGCAGTCCTGTGCTGGTTCGAAGTCCCAGAAACATTGGTAGAATAAGTACAGGCCATGTACAAGGACCCAGTGAATCAAGTATGAACAGTGTTTGGTTTCACAGTGGGGTTCCCAGTGGGAGATGGTGTGCAACAGGGTTAAGCTCTGAGCCCACTGCTGTTCATACTGGTGATGGACTACATTAATAAACAAGTTGGAGGGGACAGATCAACAAAGTTGCTGTATGCAGATGAAGTGGCATTACAGGCAGACTTTAAGGAATAACTTCAGCTAGGAAATGGAATACAAAACTGAAGGCACATTGGATTAATCTGAGTACAGATAAGACGGCTGTAATGGCAGAAAATGGTGGAAATCAGTAGAAGCTGAAAACCTATTTGCACTATTTTCCCTTCTATCTCAGTTAACAGTTTCAAGAATCTGGGAGCGGTGGTGGGGGAGAAGGTAAGCCTGAATGAGGAGATCAAAACTATAGCCATGGGGGCTGTAGTCAACTGGCACAGATTGTCAGGGGTACTGTATGACAGAAGAATGATAAAAAAGCTAAAAAGTAAAGTGTACAAAACAGTGCTGCGACCACTACTGCTGTAAGATACAGAAACCTGGGCAATAAAGGCCAAGCAGCTGAAGAAGCTAGAAGTGATTGAGATGAACTGCCTAAGACAGGTGGTAGGATGCACAGTGTAGGACAGACAAGGAAATAAGGACATCAGAGCAAATGCTAAGGCAGCTCCAATTACAATGAAGGTCAAAGAGAACAGATTACAGTGGTTTGGGCATGTGCAGGAAAGCAGAAGACAATCAAGTGAAGAAGATGTGGGACAGACAGGAAGAAGCCAAGAGGAAATGAGGGCATCCAGCAAAAAGATGGATGGATTATGTGACAGAAAACCTATGATAGTCAGCTATGACAGTCAAAAAATTAGGAAAGTTGCAATAAATTGAGAGAGACAATGAAAATTGACATGACACCCCAACCCCATGTAGAAAATGTGAAAAAGGGGTTTGATGATGATAATGCTGATTCAAGAGGGCATGAGACAGGTGGAGAAAGGGTGTGGAGTTGAAATGTAATTAAATGGTAGACTGGACAAGCTTATTGTCTCCTTCTGTTATCAGGCTAATGTGATGTAATACAGTGGATGTTTTGCATGCTAATCATAATTATCTGTTGAATGAGCTCAGATCTCAGGGGTGTGTTTGTATCTTCAGTTTGAGGTCCATGAACAGGTGGGAATAAACTACAAAAAAATTCAAATACCCTACACCTATGTCAAGTCATGAAGCGAAGGCAAATATACATATCTTCCTTACCCCTCACTGACCACCAAACCCCCCTTACTGAGATCAAATGTCCAAAGGATCAGACAGTTGTTAGGGTGGTTTTTGCTATCATCAAGCGGAGTGGCAGCTATGGAGGTGATTCATTTCGGCTGCAACCTAACCCATGGTGGATGAAGTGAGCATCCATGCCTCCACAGGGATCTCCTATGCTCTATGGATGATTGTATTGTCTCACACGCAGGTGCCAAAGACTACTTTAACTAGCTTGGGATAACCAAGCCATGTCCCTCCAGTAGCAGCAGCCCTTGCTGCTGACCAAACAGTTTGCATAAGAGCAACTAGCCACCAGGAAACCACCACTCCCTCTTCCAGTAATGGGTAATCCCTAAGTTGGTCTACCTCCTACCCACATCTTACAGCACCTGAGCTATTACATCAAGCTGTGTCATCTTGTTCCCGGTCAGGCCTTCTGTATCACAGAGATGTGCATAAATGAGTATACAAATATAACATAAAGGAGTCTGTGTTCATAGGTAGTCTCTGTCCTAGAACACAGGTCCATCGAACTTAAGAATCTTAACTTGATAAATATGAACATCAAACTCATCCAGCCAGGATTTACAGAAAGTAGCATACAGGCTACTACATTTCTTATTATTTCTAATGAATCAAAATTGAAACATGGCTGCATGAACGTCACTACTGCTGTGTAATATTTTCATTGGACTAAGGACAATTAAGAGAAGGTATTCCACCAGCATTAAAAATAGTCTAGAACTAGAAGTGCTACATTGTATACTGACAAGAAAGAATAGCAAGTGGACATTATAATAAACGCAGACCACAAAAATAAATAGTTTTACAAAGACGTGGTTCTGATGTTTGGCAAGTGACCAAATCAATTTACACTTTCTGATTAAAAGCTGAAAGAGAAAAAAAGAATGCAGCAATCCTATTTAATCCTAAAAAGTAGACAAGATACCATAATCTGGAACTGTAAATAGCCAGGTTACAAGAAATACATAGCACAGCATTAATGTGATGAAGTCTTTACAAATCACACAAACACATGCACACACATACACACACACACACACACACACACACACACACACACACACACACACACACACACACACACACACACACAACACAGACATGTATAAGCAAGGATACATAGCAAAAAGATGAATGCAGACAGACAATTTTTAATATGTACAAAATATAAGACTTGCATAAGAGTTAATGTGAAGCATTTTTATAGTCATATCTTGTTTATAAACAAGGACTGCAAGCAAAACTTATTTATTTTATTCATTTTTATTTATTTATTTTATTTATTTACATTTGTTTACAGGGAAAGTCCGACTGGACGGAGGTCCTTTTTCAGCGGATGCCCGGGGAGAAAAGCTCCACATCATGTACGTGATAAATAGAGATACAATGTTGCAGCAATAGTAAACAACATTACAGGTTGTTGGCTTTAATGCAATAACAAGATATTGATTGATTGAAAACTTCCACTGCAGTGTTTTTTTTTTTTAATCAGGGCTGCTGACTTCCACATTTGTATACTTATAAAACAATGGTGGATATCATCTACATTCTGTTTGCAAGCAATTCTGTTCCAAAATAGCACAGGCTGTTAATGTCCCCAGGCTCAATCCCACCCTACCCAGAACCCTGGCGAAAGCAAATACATCACAGCAGAGACTTACTAAACAAAAGATTACACAATTATAAAATATTCAACATTATATTAATAATAATATCCAGTCACAAGCAACTTCATTGCCCCAGAAACTTAGTAAACAAAAATGTCCATAATTATTATAAAATATACACATTATTAGTAGTACATAAGAGTTTACGTCATTAATATTTGTTTTTCATTTTCTCTTCCAGCTGACCTTAAATCAATGATGGTATTTGTTTCAATGCTTGTTGACAGCTTCAAAACTGTTTCTCTTTATACAGCGTATTATTCTCTTATCAACAATTTAGTCAGTATTTTAGTAGCAGTTATAGCTTATACTCTCCATTTTAGTAAGTCTTTTTAAGTCAACTGCTTACGTTCCACTTAGACCTGCTGCTACTACTCATATCTACAGTTACCTATCTACTCAGATCTACAGTTGGATTCACGTTGACTTGCTAAAGGCAGTTACGAAGAGCACTGAGGTTCTTATGTTTGCCAAAACCGCCTTCAGCAAAAATCCCAAGGAATTATTTTGGTGGGGAACCCTCACTCCCCTCTGAGTTTATATATGCCAACTCTGAGTTAGCACAACAGTGAAGAAAAAGCAAACTCCACTGTCACCGAATGTAGTTTCAGTGAACTTTGAACAATTTATGTTTGTCAGGACTATCCTTGGCAACCAGACATGCTCCCCTGCAGCCTCCTGTTTCTTAGAATTCTTTAACTTCAACTTCTACTACCAAACCCATATACTAATTTATCCTTTCAGCATCAATATACCTGACACCACATTAAACACCATTGCAGAAATATATCTTATTTTACTTATACTTCTATTCCTTTTACACATACTGACATCACTTTTTACCTTCACTCCACAGAAACACTTCCAGCTTACTACTCTCTTCCTCTAATATCTGCTTCAATGTAACCACTTTTATATCTATGCTATTTTTCCTCCAAATTTCACTATTCTGCTACACTTTCTTCTATTCAATCATCTCTTATTCTACTTACTTCACATGCATTCTTTTAACTCTACTCTACATAATATATTTTTAATTTCTCTGTCATTATTCCCTGGTGACACGCAGTCCAACACTTGGCCATTTTGTATTTTTCAAAATAACTGTTCTTCACATACTCAGTCCCAAATCCTCTCACCGTCTTACTGGACTTTAAGTCTCCTTTAATATTGGTGAAAACAGTAACAAAGCAGACTATTCATGTATAAATCTTATACAACCTAGTAGTTGCAGTCATCTGTGAATTCTGATTATAATCTGATTCACAACCAAAAGCTATCACTTCCTTAACTTCACTGCCATCAGTAAAACAAAATGTCACAAAAACAGTATGTGCTGTAGTAAATGGAATGAAGAAGCAGTAGTAGAATTCAGACTCAAGAATCCAATGCCGAAAGACAAAATAAAACGTTTTTCGTCTTTTCGCATTGGATTCTTGAGTCTGAAATCAGTTAAAAAAAAAAAAAAACAGGCAAAGTAATTGTATCAGAGGATGCTGCCCTTTATTACTCAGATCACAATTTATAAATTCATCCTGTGATGCAGCTTTATTTTTCCCTAAATGGATTATAACCGACCTCTATAAATGTTCAACTACCAACATTTGACTTGCTCTAATATTTTATCTGCCCCCAGTCATTGCATCTTGCTTTAATAAGATATGCACTAAGTCTCATTATCCACTCAACCAACTTCCTGCTCCTAAGGGATATAAACATCAACCATCTTGGCCATGCTAAAAATGATCTTCTAGTACACAAACCCATATGACCCAACTCACACTCCTGTAAACACTCTTCTGAATGTAGCTACTAAAAAAAAAAAAAAACTCTTCAACCATCAATCAGTGATCAATGTCCTGTAATTTTCTTTTGGTCTACTAAAAAGCCTAAGGCTGTCGCTCTCATACTTATAGTGATCAGAAACAAATTCTCTAAAAACATCCTTGCTCTTTATAATGAACTTTCAGCCTTATACTGGGTTCCAGTAATACTTCGCAGAAGACCCTGATCTTCCATGCTTCGTCTTAATTTCTTACATACCCTACAAACCAAACACTGCCCTCAAATCCTTTCCTACAAGAAAGTAAATCATGCTTCTTGAATGTCAGACATCTTTCACCTGATGAAAGAAAGGATCAAATCCTAATCTACATGGAAACACCAAACTATCACTTTCAACTAAAATCCTTTATATTTCCCAAAGAAATCAGTGCAAAAAAGGCAATTGGGAGACAAAAGGCCAACTTTCACTGTAAAAAGCTAATTCATTTACTCTCTAATCATAAGAGTTCGAATCAGAAATAAACTTCACCTTTTTTATGCAACATCTTCAAACTAAACATTTCCTGACAACTAGTCTCCAAAATTTATTCTATTACACCATAACAAAGTCGGTTCCAAGCTGAGTCTATTCCCCTTCTCCATGGACCACAAATTTCACTAGCTTCAAATGTTTTTTGTATTCTTGCTCTTAAATTCAGCCATGAAGTCAAAACAGTAAACATTAATGAGTTCTGCTTTAGACTGCAGCTATTCCTAAAGCCACATCTCTCTCTGTTCCTATTAGGTAGGGCCCTCAGCAACTTATCTTTTCCTTCTGTCTAATGAAGTCTATCCTGCCCCATTCTTTACATTAATTTAATTCTGATTGTTTAAGTCTCTTGTTAACTCTGCATATGCCAAATGTTTACACGTTTAGGAACTGTTTCATTTTTAAGAAAAAAGGCAACACACAAAAAATACTTTATATCAAAAAGCAATATCATAGTGCATATATGGGAAAGATTTGATGTAATTAATGAAAGGAAAGTTGATATTAAGGGTTACTTCATTTGTCTGAGTTTTTTTAAACACCTTTATTGAATTCTCACTAAAAATATAGACAAACATAAAAGAAAACAAACCATATTAATATGTCCCCAGCTAGAAACATTACACATCACATGAATTATTTTGTATAACTATCATCAGTCCAACATTACATAAAGTGATCAATTCCTGTCTTCCCTTAAACCTCACTCCTCCACCAAAACATTATTCTGCATGCATTGCTCCTACAATTTCCATTTCTTTCTATGTAATTTGCACCCCTTTCTAAGATCCCACTATCTATGTTACAATATTCAATACTTCAATACAGTTGGCTTTGACTTTGATTTCCATTTTCTAGTAATTGCTTTTTTGACAGCCACCAGAATTAAACATAACAAGACCTTACTATGTCTAGGCAATTCAGATCCTGTATCCCAGCACAAAAAATAATTTCCTTAGTTATACCCACTCGCTCACACAATATTTCTGACAGAGTATTCTGTCAGGAATTTTTAAAGTCTGCCAGCTCATTACACTGCCAAAACATGTTTCTATTTATCTCTTTCTTCCATATCACACCTCCAACATTTGGCATCTAAATGAGGAAAAATCTTTGGAGTCTGATTGAGGTATAAAAATACATATGCAAACACTTCCAAGCAAAAATCCTAAATCTTCTACACTTTGTTACATATCCGGTAACATACATATGTCCTCCGATTGTTTCCTTGTGGATTGCTTATCCGATCTCTCCTTTCCAATCATTTCTACCTTCCTCTGAATGGTTCCTATAGTCATTGTGCAACATTTTATATGCCCTACTAATACTGATTAACCCTTAACAGCAGCCTCTGTTCTAGATTCAACTAAAACTCTGCCAGAGCAGGTCTTCACTTAGAATTCGCCTATCCCTTTCTTTCTAGCTTCACTCTGATATCCATCACTGACAGGGAATGCAGTCTCTAACCTGCTATCCAAATGTCTTCTTGGCCTCTTCCCATTCTATTACTTTTCAATTTCTAGTTATTTGCTCCCAATACCTTGGTTCCTTTGGCAGTTTTCTCCAATAAATTCCAGACCCATTTACCTTTTCTCTGTACCCCTAATTGCAGTCATCCCTGTTGGCAAAAACTCCTTTCTCCATTCTCTTGTTGGCTTGGTTCTTAGAATACTTCTTGCATCTTTATAAATACAATGTTTTGCATGGCTGTTATCCTCCATAAGGATCTGCATCCAAAATCCTACTCTCTCCTTATTTCTTGAATTTCCCACAGTTTCATCATCATCCCTTCCACTTTCTACTCTGAATTATAGCTTTCTGTTTGTGTTATGTATATGAGCTTTAACTGTGTAGCTCTAAAATATCTCTTCAAATCAGGTAATCCTAACCTTGTTATATTGGAAGGATCATCTTATCTATTTGAACCTTGCCCTCTTTCCCTGACAGATAAATTCCTTCCATTCTTATCACATATTACCCACAACTTCTCTTCTGGTTGATAAAAATATACCTGACCTGTATATAAAACTAAAAGGACTAAGAGCATTTTCACTGCTTGTAACTTGCTATCCATATCCATAAACAAGAGTTTCCAGTTTCTCAGTTTTTGTATTATCTTTTGTTTAGTCTTTTCCCATATATCATTAGCTGCCATAAAAAGAGCCATTTTTAATCCATACTCATAAATACTGCATCATATCCCCATAAATATGGGTATCGTTGAACCAATTCACATGTGGGTACATAGTTCATAGCTATAACTTTTGTTTTATCTTCATTAACATTATATCCTGAAAACAGCTGAAACTGTTTCAAAATGTTCCACACCACTGAGATGCCCTTTTCTGGTTTTGGCAGGTACAAAATATCTTCTGAAAATAAAGCAGAATTTTTTTGATTACCATACCAATTACATACCCTTGAAATTCTGAGTTTGTTATCTTCTTTGCAAATGGATATAAATTTAAAGCAAATAACAAAGGGGAAAGAGGACAACCCTGCCTGGTTCCTCTGTTCAGAATTTACTTATCAGAGAGGAACCCTCCCATTTTACTTTTTAGCCACTGACCCATCATATATCCATCTCATTAATCTTATTATTGTATCAGGAAATGCAATTGCTTCCATTGTCCTACTCATAAAACTCTAGTTTACTCTGTTAAATGATTTCTCTCCATCAACACTAACCAACAATAGTGGTATTTTCTTACTTTCTGCTTCCCTCTGGATCATCAGTGATCTATTAATGTTGTTAAAATTTGCCTCCCCTCCACAAAACCACATTGATGCATGTTTATTAATTTCAGCAACACTTTTACCATTGTTTAGCCATTATAGACATAAACATTATAATTAATCAGGGCTTAAAATCTGAATGGGCCTATATGAAGCTGGGTCTGATGGGTTTTTACCATCTTTAGGTGTTGCAGCAACCATAACATTCTCCCCCTCCTGTTTGAAATACTATTAAACAAAACCATCCAGATCTTTATTTCTTTCTTCCAAGCTTTCAAACTTCCACAGGAATACCATATATTCCCGGATACGTTCCTTCAGACTGATTATACATCACCATTTTTATCTCATCTCCTCCTCTCTTAACTGATAATTGTTGAGACTCATCTACCTCTAACCTTTGCATACTTAAGTCTTCCATAAATATTTATATTCTCGTTCTTTCCTGATTTCCACATTTCTCTGCTTTATATAAATTTTCATAAAATTTCTGAAATATCTCTAATTCCTCTACAGGATCTCTGGTTATTTTTATTGTTACAAGCTCCCTAAATCTGATAACAACCCTTTCTATTGCCTAAGTCATTGTACTAACTGATTTTTCCCTTTGGAGTTATCATCAAAAAACAGTTGCTTAACAATAATCTTTCTAAACTCCTGCATATTATCCAGATACTCCCTTATTTTCTCTTTAGCACTCTGCAATTGAGCCTCTTCTTGTTCTGTGAGACTCTCCTTATTCTGCAAAACTTTAACCATTGTCAGTCTCTCTAAAAAAATTCCTATTACTTCTTAACCATCTCTTTTATTTCTGCCCTATTTTTAAAATCCACTTTCATTTTATCCTACTCACTAGCTACAACTTCTGAAGAAATTTCAATCTTCTCTAATAAGTCTTGAATAACTTCCACTAACCATTCCCTACATTTCTCTCTTTTTAGCAAGTAGGTGGGGAAGTGACAGGGTCTCATTTTTACTTCATTACCATGTATTTTTATCCTAGTTGTTATTGGTGAATGATCTGAAATAGTTATTGGATATGTGTTGATGCTTTCAATTAAATGCAAATGTTCCTTTGAAATATGATTTCTGTTTAGTCTAGCCCAGTTACTGTACTTAGGGAATAACATGCAAATTCTCTCCAAGTTCCTACATCTAAATTTACATCTTCTATACCAAATACTTTCACAAATCTCTTCAGAAATCTACCATATTCTGTTATATTTTCCTCTTCTAGGTCTCCAGGTACATCCTCCTTGTTGCAAATCAAGTTCCAGTCCACCCCTATAAGTAATAATCCCTGATATAAGCTGCTCATTTCTCCCATAATTGGCTTTAGCTCCATAATAGCAGTTTAAGGTGGAATATAAATACAATGAAGCTTAATCCTCCTCCCTATTAGTAGTCCTTTACTACCACAAGTCTGCCATTATTATCTTTTTCCCCCTCTTTTATTGCTGTTGGAACTCCTCTAGAAATTAGTATAAGTACTCCATATTTCCTTTGTCCCTGATATTCTGCTGAATATCCATCCTAGAATCCTTTCTTTATCAAATTCACATGCCCATTTATTCCTAAATGTGTCTCCTGTGCCATTACGATTTGCATTCCATATTTCTTAATATAACTGAGTGCTGTTACCTGTTTGTCTATACCTGTGAGGCCATTCGCTTATCAAAGTAATATGGGTAGTGTAGCCATTATGGCAAGACATTATTATTCCCACCTATTGCATAAATAACAGCTTTTTTAAATGCATTTTTCCAGCTTTTGTGATACATGTACCCACTAATGTTTGGCAGGTGAATCTTTTATACAGTTGTTTCTTGTCATCTCCATTTGAACCTATGTCACATTTTACAAGACTTTGTTTTACTGAAAACCCAAAAACAAAAATCAGACATACTCCCAGAACACCCCTATAATGTATTAACTTAAAACACACAAAACAATGTGTACCTCTTTAAATAATCAAGTTTAACTCTCCTGATAGGAACAAGTGTCCCAAAGCAATAGTTGCACCTATAGCCATTACCAAATCTAACATTAAGGTTAACCATGCTAGGGAGCATGTTAGAGCCTATGCCCCTACTTACACTAATTGCTGTTTGTTCTTATCGTTATTCCTCTCTCATATGTAAAAAAAGCAGCTTATATGCTTTCAGAAAACATTAACTTTTATCGTTAAGAAAAAGTGCACTGGTTATCTTTAAATAAAACTAAACGATACACTGTTCTTGTAAACGCATTCAGGTAAATAGGTACCAGGAAAACTGCTCTTACTCAGTTCCAATAATTTCAAACTTCATTTATTTCTAAGCTGCTTACCCTTGTACCTTTTAATTGCCTGCACCTGTAATCAGCTTATCTCAATGGAAACTTAAGAACAAAATGTACACCTGCCCTCAGCTACAGATTTCTCCACTCGCACTGAACATTATTTGCTAAAGGAAAACGTTTTGTTACATTCAGAATGTTCTCTTATTTTTAAAGCCCACATGCCTACACAAAAAAACTTATTAGATTAGGCAAAGGGCATTAATACAGACAATCACCTATGCAAAAATTAAGAGAAAACATCTCAACTCTACACATATTATAATCAATGCACTTTTAGCCCCCATCCCTCACCTCAACAGCCCAAGATTACAACATATTAATTTAAACATTCTTTTGTCCAGCCATCCCTCTCTTTTTACATTGTAATGCCTACATTTCATAAACCTAAAAAAGAAAAAAGTACTTGTTACCTTTAGTATCTTTATCACATACAACTGTGATGTCCGGCCAATATCCCACCAGACTGCCAACAATAATATGATGTCCCCCACTTAAAACCTGACTCAGTAATTAAGGAACCTCAATCCTCACCACTGACTCCAGTGTGGAAGCGTCACAGAAAACATCAGAGCACAGAGCACACAAGAGTAAAATTCCACTATTTCCCTTAAGAGCACAACCGGAACACACTCTATTTTCCTGGGACTGGACTATATATCTCTGTCCACCCCAAATGTAATCCCTTATCATACACTTCAGGCCAATGTGTTCCAGTTTAAGACCTCTGACTCACACACACTCAAAATAAATTTAAATCTCACACACTCAAACACTTTGGGGAAGCCTGACACAGATTTCCAGCTGTGTCCCCTCCCCAATAAAAAATGATAAATGCTGCCACTAGAGTCAGACAGGTCTACATGCCCTTCAAAGGGTGATAAATTATTAAAAATTAAATATAAAAATAAATGATAACTATGACCAGAAGCAGCCAGGCATTTGAGGTGACCTGGAAAGTATCAAACAGGTATAAGTGCTATCTAATCTCTAAAGAACACACTGAATGTCCAGCCACAATGTAAACTAATGAAAAACATTTAATAATAAGTAAAATGATTACACAAATGTAAATCATTAACTTTCAATAAACACCAGAATTCAATCATCAGAAATGTAAAATTGAACTATAGGATAGAAGTTCATCATCTTAGAAAAACTCTAACTAAATAACCAAATTGTCCTTATTTAACTAGAGAATACTGTCTCTGATCTAATCTAAAACATAACAGCAGGGCAAAGTCAGGCTTACAGTTCTGGTGAGTCCTTTTTCTGCGAATCTTCTGCACAGCACTGTAACTGACTGTAACTCTCAACTAACTGCTTAGCTTAAAAATATCAACTGTCTTATTTTAAAAATAGCAGTCAGCTGTTTAAAAATGTTATTCTTCCCTGCTAATCAGCTGTTCAAATAATCACCTACCAACCAGGAACATTCTAATGACATTACCTACTGTTCAGCTGATTCTCTACAGTCAGCTTGCATTTTAGATTCTCCCTCACAAACAAGTGCAATTAGAAATGTATCAGAACACTGACAGATTTTTTAAACATTTTGTATAAGCAGGGAGATACTCAACATTTTTCAAAACGTATTTACATTTTCACAATTAGACATGCTGGTATACAATAAAAATTAATCTGATAATATACCAAAATCTCCTGCCAGATATGCTACACAGATAACAGTATTTCATTTTCTTCATAACAACAGCCACTGATAATATGTTGCTATATAACATGCAATAAATAACATGAAATGTTTTATATAAATATTAAGAAAAATTGTTTTACTTATAGCTATTCTTTTCTTTTTTAGTATCCTTCCAAACATTAATGGCATGATGTTGGGTATATGCCTTCCTTTCAGTCCCCCCACAAGTTTAACAAAGTCAAGAAAAGTCTAATCTTTCTCAGCTACTGTTTTCTTGTAAAGCCAAACTTTACAAATGTTGAGTCTCAAATTTATTTTTTAAATTCAGTGTTGCTGGTCTTCTTCCTGTTCTCCATCTCCCAACCCCAGAATCTGGTTAAATTCCAAGGTACTCATAATTTTGCTAGCCAACTCATCTGCTTTTTTTCTGTCCCTCAAACATTTTCTTTTGGAGCACTTGAAAAGCTTTCAGTGACAAAGTCACTCTATGACCTTTATTATGAGAAGAATGAGAAGACAGTCCCCATCTGTTTGATGGCACACTTTTTTGTACTTCTTCCATAGCATGTCCTACATCAAAAAATGACTTTGATCCTCTAGGAAAAATATTCTGAAGACAGTTGGACACAGCAGCTTGGATGTCACACTTGCCTCTCAACATTCCCAGATTGCTGGGATAAGTTTGCATCTATGTCTGGTGTACACTGAATATTTATATGCCACAAAAATTCTACTGTCTTCAGTTTTATTACTTTGCCCTTCTGCCACAGTTTAGGCAAGATCAACTCTTTCTACTGCATCTTTACAAACACAGGTATTGATTACTTTCTCATGGCCAAGTCTGGAGTATACACATGATGTGTCCTTTCAATTTACAAATCCTGTTGTGGAATGCAAGTCCAGTTGCTTATTTGTGTTTTTTATAAAATTAAAACAGTCTGCTCCTTCCAGTTTCTCTGGTACAACAGAAAATCACAGTTTCCTTTGCATGTTCTGTCCTCTAATTCTAACATTTTTTGAAATGGCTCTTCTTAAGCAGTCTCATACTCAGCCAGCCTTTTCTTCATTTCAACCTTTGATTTTTGCAGTTTTCCAAGTTCATTTTAATAGCTGCTTAAAGCTTCTTCCATTTTTTAGCCCTTTTTTATTTGAGTTGATATACTTTTCCAGTGTTTCATTTATTTTAATCATCTCTGAGCACATTTGGTTTATTTTGTCTAAATTACTGGAAGCCATCTCTTGTACCAAAGTTGGACCTTGAACTACTTTCTGCTGAATAACTGCAGGATTCTTCCCAGTAAGTGTTTTCTCCTCATCTTTTCTATGTGACTTTCTTTCAGGCTCTCCAAGTTTCTTCTTTGCTGGTATCCAGGCAGTGTACTTACTAGCCAGTAACTGAACTTTACTAAACTTGCCAGAATTACTAGCCCATATATATCTCAGTTTCTTCTTTCACACTGGGAAAGTTGGCATCAAGCTGTTGATCAGTGTACAGCAGTCTTGGAAGCCCCCCTTTAATTGTCTGAGGTTGGCAGTAATTTACATCATTCATTGTCCCTGCAACCTATATTATGTGGGAGAAACTAAAAGAACATTTTCAGTTAGGATTAAAGAGCATCTTAAGACTATTTGTAACTGTGACATGTACAATCTTTTGAGATCTAATTTTCCCAAGTATCATACTGGTAAAGTGGATTGTTTGAAAATTATTGTTTTGGAACAAATAAATTAGAATATATAAGATATGGGGGTCATGTTAAAAGTACTTGCTTATTTAAGGAAGTGTATGTATTCTTAAATAGACTGATAACTCATGGACAATTATTCTTGCAACTGTAATTTTTTGTAACTCTAATCATTAATATGTTGAGATGTCCCTTCCTTTTTCTTTCTTATGAAAAGTAATTTTGTGTGTCTTGGTTTTTATCCTCCCTGAAAGGCTTATTGCCGAGGCACTATGGGAATAAATGTCTGGTTGATAAAGATTTGCAGTTCATTCTTCCTTTCTTTCTGAAGTGTGTTAGTAGTTATTTGTTTTTAACTTTCTATAAATGTTTCTGCTTTTGTGAGTCAGGGCATTGGCTAAAGAGTGAACTTTATGGCCCAGTCTACTACCACATTTTATTTTTTTTTATTTTATTTTACATTTGTTTACTGGGCTGGTCCAGCTGGTTATATGTCCATTTTCAGTACAGGCCCGGGGAGAAAAGCTCCAGATACAGACATTAATATCAGACTTTACAAATTTAGTTAATTGAGAAAAAATATAATAGTATTAGCATTAGAATGTTCTTACAGAAGCAACTATTTAGAAATTAATTACAGACAAAGGGTATACAAATTATGCATGACAACAGAAAAGATTTAGTGAAAGATTTGTTTGAAGGAGAATAGAGAGTACTAGTAGCACATTGAAAGCTAGTCAGGGTTAGTGCAGGGGCAGAGCCAGTGAGTTTTGAGGTGGGTTCTGAGTTGGGATTTGAAACAGGGAAAAGAAGAGATAGCAATGATGTTGTCAGGAAGAGACATTTAACAAACAAATATACAAAGAAGCTATAAATAAGAAAATGAAGGGAAGTATAACACATTCCATTTATTTGCCACATGTTACTCACATAATAATGGAGGAGTAATGAGTTGTGAGTGCTCAACATATTCATACATCTTCAAGAAGGAATTCCTAAGTGGATCCAACCAATGGAATGTCCTTCTCCCATTCTTCATAAGCTGCTAACGTCTTGGTATCCACACTTTTAGATGACACAGTCTCATGACGTATACCATCATCTCCATTTCGTAACTTTAAATGAATGAAAAGTTGCTCCTTAAATACAATATAATTCTAAAAATAAGATATAGCAAGTCATAAACCTTGTTTGCTACATTTCTTTGTCCATTTCAGAATACTGGTAAAAAGCTTCAAAGTGACAGTTGAAGTTTATTCATCCTTTCTTTCTGATTCCCTTAATCTACCTAACTTCAGAAGAACCTAAGAAATATCTGCATGTGTTCTAAGCACTTGTATACCTGTCCCAACTTAGAAGATTTGTGAAACAGAAGCTACAAAGTGGATAGTTCCCTAAGGTGAATACCATAACAGGTACAGAAAGAAGGGAATGTAGGTTTAAAAAACACAGCATTAAGCATTCCCTGCAGAATGACCTCCCTACAGGAAGTGTTCTCCTATAGAAAAAGTTCAACTGATAACTGTCTGCTCAGTAGATACCAACTGTAAATATAGTCTGAAAAATGCACTACAGGCAGTTGATTCTCTAGGTGAATACAGTGTAGTAGCAAAAGAGCTGGACAATTTGGTCTCCTGGTTGAAGAAAATACCGCTGTTATTCGGTAATTTCAGGAAGGTTTGTTTGGTTACTGGCCTCCCTCCCCAACCTATCATGAAACGGATGAAACAAGTGATCCATTTTGCAGAGTTTCATAAACTATACGACCAGCATTTGAACTACCAGTGCATGTCAAGAATATGTAGTAAATTCTTACCAATACTCTGAGCCTCTGGAAAGAAATCAACTGATTTAAGGACCATCTTCAGCAAGAAACAGACTGTTCTTTGGGGACAGCCAGTCTTTAAGAAATCTCTTGGCAGCAATTACATTAAAGTAAATCTTTGGGTGAAGCTAGGAGTATGAGGGATGGGGTTACCATGAGCAGAGTAGGTGGAAATTTGAGTAATTAAAAAAATCATTTGCCAAATGCTATTTTTGGTAAAGTTGTTTGTGCAAACTGTCTTCCATAACAGATTTTACAGTGTGGTTATCATTTGCACTATACTGCAGTGACCCTGGAGTCAGTATATGTTAGTAGGACATGATGTATCACACAGTAACCTCCTCCAAGAAAAAAAACAGTACTGTGTTTTTGTAGTAGTGTGTATTCCATCTACTAGTTTTTTGTTTTTTTTTGGGGGGGGGTTGTATTTCACATTTTTTTGCATGGGAGTGCTCACTGAAACAGTTTTCAATGAATGGTAGTTAGATAACATATTATACATCAGCAGATGTGTGGGTAGCTACCATGACAGAATCAGTAAAAAAAATAACAGAAGGCATCTGCCATCTCCTTGGTTTAAGAACAAAGGTGCCTAGGAGAAAAATAAAGTGTTTAGTGAAGAAGTAATGTCCGCAAATCCTTTTATGGATTATAATGGAGATGTCTATCAGAATTAACTGGGTCTCCTTAAACATGGTAGATTTACTAACTATGCCTTCTGTCTTGTGCAATCCCGTGTAGTGTGTAACTGCTTCTTAGTTCAGGGAGACCAAGGAATTTCCATAATCCTCACAAGTTATCCTTTTTTCCATTATTTTGCACTTATAATCTGGTAAGCAGAAAAGCAGGGATGCTAGAAGAGTATTTTTACTTATTTTTCATGAGAACAGAAACTTATCAAATTACCTAGCAGAAATACCTGTGATGTTGGGGTTAATGTCAGTGCTTTCAAATAAGAAAGCATCCTGAAGAAAGCATCAAAGGCTAAAAGGTGCACTAGGCAAACAGACTGGAAGGGTTTTTATGTCATTTGATGGACTGCAATGTTACTACCACAAATGTAGTGACAGTGCTGTCCTCAGATCATTCATCAGGAATGTTGTAGATGATACTGTATTAGAAAGATGAGCAAGTCTGCTGGGTGACGAATTCATAGCATCCATGATCTCTATGATACAGCCGAATACATATTGTAGTCCAAGTGAATTAACCAAAAATCAAAGACGTGAGCCATGTGATCCCAAGCTAATCATTAAAATACATCTATATCAAGCAAAGCCACATTACAAATGGGCATATATGGTTTGATTAGTATTAGTGTCAATGCCGTTCAGAAATACAGTATAATACCAACTCATCATATAAGTTCATAAAAAATTAAATCCACTATTCAGGTTCATGGGCAGTTGAGGAAAAGGCTCCTTCAAAGTCAGGGTTGAAACCTAAAAGTTTCCCATACAAAGATCTAGGTTCTTTTTAAATCCGTCTAGAGTTTTGGACATGCGAATGTGAATAGGAAGCTTGATCCACATGACTGCAATTGTCTAAGTAATTATATACTCTCTAATTCTGTGAGATTAAGGCCAATGATGAAATGTCCATTCTTATGTTTGTGAATACAGAAACTGGAATACATTTCTATGTTGAAAAATACTTGTGATAATGCAGAATTAAAAGTTTTGTAGGCGAATATGAATCTGGCTGTAGAATACATCCATAACAAAATGTAAAAAGGTGGCAGCCATTTGAAATGTCAGGACGTGACGTCCTGAAACATGAAAACTGTATAAATGAAACAATGGACTTGCATATACTAAGTCCAAGATGACCATTTCTCAGAATATTCTCTTTTCCCCGAGGCATGGCAATCTCAGTTTATACAAGTACAGGGTTCTGGGGAGTGCATGGGGTTTTGCTCTTCATGCCCCGTGAAAAAAGAAGTTTAAAGGAGAAGAGCGATGTTTGAAATTCATCCTTTTCTTGGGTTTTAGGTAATTTTTGTTGGCACTTGATATTACAGGTGCTGACATTTCAACAGCAAGGCCAACAGTTTGGTAACCATTTGAAATGTCAGGACGTGCTATAGTGAGTCCAAAAACACTGAGATTGAAAGGCTGAAAAAACACACTTGTATATGCTAAGTCGAAGATGGTCTTTTCTCAGAATATTCCCTTTTTTCCAAGTTATGGCAACTTCAGAGTTAAGTTCTGGAGAAATGGGGGTCAGCCCCATGTATTGAAGATGCAGGGGGAGCAGCATCCCTGCAAAAAAGAATTTCAAAGTAGAAGAACTATGTTCAAGATTTGCTCTTCTCCTGCAGTTCCCTTATTTTTTTTTCCAGAGTGTTGGTAATTGGCATTATGAGTGCCAATATTTCAATGTAGGCATAAAAAGGTCCAACTGATTACATCTTTCCATGTAACTAATTTTGTCACTAATGGTATTCTTTTAATAACTCTGTGTATGTATTCAGGTTTTGTTAATTGTCCAATAGAATAAGCACAAACAAAGTTATTATATTTGAAAAATAGATGAACATAAGTTTTGAAAAAAATTACCAAATTAAATGAATCTCTTAGTGCAAAAGGATTTTATCATTAGGCCAAAATGACTCAGTGCTTTGTGACAGACAGTGGCCAGAATTTAGAAAGAGTTAACATGAGCAGTAAACTCTTTCATGAGACAGGCAATTTTCCACAAATGGAATAATTAATGTGGTGAGCCTTCTTCTCAGCTGCCCTGTATGATAATGAAGGATTTTTAAGGAACAGTTAATGCTAATTAGCCAATTGCTATCTTCTCAGTAATGCCTGCCATAAGTGATTTACACTGCAGTGTGATTCAGGGAATTCTCAGCAGCACAGCAGCATAAATTAGCATGGATGGCTGTGATAATTAACTCAGCCAAACTGCTGCAGGCACCCATTATAGTCAATGGGAGAGACCACAGAGCAGGTAAGTTTAATAAAGTTCAGTAGAAAAGTAGTGGTGGGGTGGTTGTGCATATGTGTATGTATCTGTATGTCTGCAGGGGTATGCATGGACTGGGATGACTGTGTGCTTGTGTGAATGTATGGAGTGAATGGGTGAGTGCATCTGTGAGCTCATTCAAGTGTGTAGCGGAATGTATTATGTTGAATGAATGCACGCATGTGCGTGTGTGTGTGTGTGTGTGTGTGTGTGTGTCAGAGATACTGCGAAATAGAGAGGATTCTTGCATTAACGGAATGAATGGCTCACCTGTGGTAATTACTGCCAAAAAGTGCATTTTCTCACTTATGATGATAATTACAAGTGATTCAGAGACATCCAAACTAGTTGACAATGAGGTCTTCCTCACTGTGGACAAACTTGTCTCTGAATTGCATCTTCTGTGGTAGCATAAACTGACATATTTGTTGATGGCACTTTTCCTGGCCATGAGGTCACGTTTCTCAGTCTTGAAGTGTTATTACTTTTCCTAAGACTTTACAACCTTCCACTTCTTCCAAGACAGAATTTAACATGCAAGTGAACTACCAAGGGAGGGTCTCTTGAAAAACTATTTTACATTTATTAAGGTGAACTGTAAATCCCTCAGAGCCACACGCTCCAGGGATCTAAACCTTGTCATCACAATAAACAAAACATGCTGGAGGGATAGGTTCCTGACCCAGAGACTCCCCAGACTCTGGAATAGATTGCCCATACATGTTAAGCAGAGCGCCTCTTTGGCCCTCTTCAAAAGGAACCTTGATGATTGGATGGGAGAAAGGAAATTCATCCCGGGGATCACGTCAGTCGTCTTGCTAGACAGGGGTCCAGGGAAATAAATAGTGTGGGAAGAAATAGCCAGGGAATTGTTATGGCTAGTATTGTATAGAGCCGATAGCCTATTACCAACCTATGAACCTATGAACCTATGTAGCATGTCCAACAGCTCTGGGTTTGACATGTCCTTTTATGTTAAGCAGAGATCGCCCCTGAGTAGACAATATGCAACAGAGTATTGCTGGAGTTTTTTAAGGTGGTCAGCGTAGGGCATCTGCTTTAGGCCTGTGATTCTTTTAGTGAGGTATTTCTGCGGCCTTTCTAGTTGTTGCAGATGTCTTGAGTGGTACATACCATACGGGAAATTGTATTCTATAATGGGTCTAATGAGGGATGAGTACAGTGGGACAATGACCTCCTTTTTCCTGGATGAAAAGCCCTTAGTGATGAGGTGTGCCACATAGAAGGATTTCCTGACTGTTGTGGCAATGTGGTTATCGAAGCTGAGACCACTGTTCACCTGTGTCCCTAAGTCTCTTATCACAATTTCAGTGTTTAGTGTACTGCCACCTATGTGGTAATTCACAGGTACATATTTTTTCCCAAAGGGGATAACTATACATTTCTTGGCATTGAGCTTAAGCCCATGGCTCTGGCACCAAGCATTGGTTTCTGTAAGGCCCTTTTGTAGAGTATCCACATCAACTGGGGATTCAATAATGGCTCCCAGTTTGCAGTCATCTGTGAACTTTGTTAGTTAGAGTCTCTTAGTGTTGGCCTGTACTTCAGAGACTGACCCTGAGGTACTCCACTTGTCACTTGTCTGTTGCTGGATTTGGAGTCAGCTACTTTTACAGTGTGGGTTCTGTCAGTAAGCCAGTTGCAACCCATCAAGTGATGTACGGATTAACGCCCAGCTTAGTAAGTCTATCTATGATTCCAGAGTGGGGGGTGGTGTCAAATGTCATGGCGAGGTCCAGATAGGCTGTGTGTACCGCCTTACCCTCGTCCACGGCTCTGGAGACTGAATCAAAGAAGTCAAGTCCCTTAGTGTTGGCCTGTACTTCAGAGAAGTATATGCCAAACAAGAGCGGTCCCAGGACTGAACCCTGAGGTACTCCACTTGTCACTTGTCTGGAGCTGGATTTGGAGTCGGCTACTTTTACAGTGTGGGTTATGTCGGTAAGCCAGTTGGCAACCCATCGAGTGACGTAGGGATTAATGTCCAGCTTAGTAAGTCTATCTATGATTCCAGAGTGGGGGATGGTGTCAAAGGCCTTGGTGAGGTCCAGATAGGCTGTACGGACCGCCTTACCCTTGTCCACGGCTCTGGAGACTAATTTGAAGAAGTCAATCAGGTTCAGGAGACAAGATCAGCCCTTCACGAACCCAAACTGGGTGGGGTCCAGTGTTTGAAGGTTGCCAATGTCTTTGTTTATAAGTTCCATGATATACAAAAATTCACAAATACAAGGGCTGTGGTGTAATCCTGACCTCCAGTCATGGTCAGTGCAGAGTTTGCATACTTTCCTCATCTTTATGGGTTTTTCCACATATTCTGGTTTCCTGCCATCCTCAAAATCATGTTGGTTGACTGGGTACTGTAAGAGATCTACTTAATTTTCCTTTTCCTTGTTTTTGTTACTTGGGTCAGAACTGAAAACAGTCCACAAGAAATCGTTCCTTTTACCACATCAAGAAACAAGTGAACTAATAAGTGCACAGAGTACAATGATACAATGTGAGCATCTCGGAGCTCGAAGGAGACACAGCTAAGCATTATTTCACACAAGAGGTAGCAGATGGCTGGAACATCCCACACAAACTTGCCTGATGTATTGGCATAAATTAGATCAGCATGTACCTGTATAATATGTTTATTAAAAGTCCCAGAGTACATTTTGCAAAACAATTACTTTACCAAGGGTTATAAAAAAAAAAACATTAAAATGCTGGCTCTATAATAAATACATTTTCACACAAACCACATGCTATAAAAATACCCAATGAAAAATACTTTATAACAAATTAGCGTTTTTCTTCTTAAGAAATTTACCAATAAGTATTGCTCATTAAGACCTGATTGAGTAATGTACAGCATGTATATTTTGCCTCTTAACTTCTGCTTCTATCATTTCATCTGGCTTATGTCCAACTCTCAAATCTGTACTCAACATGAACATTTCCATGAATTTAAAATCAGGATCTGAACCTATTTGATTAATATGCTTATATAAAGTGTTCTTGTCATTCTATTTTCATTAAGCTTTCATAAAGTAACTGGTTTACGAAACATTCCTTGAGACTTTTAATAAATTTTTTATGAGTATGTGCTGCTTTGATTTGTCCTGATACTTTGGGCAAGTGTGTGTCGATTACATTTTTCTGCTTGACGTAGGAATTACTTTATTAGAAGACTGAAACAATTTACTTCAATAAACTTTCATTCATTCTTGAATTCATTCACTCTTTGACATCTGCTTTATTCAGTTCATGGTTAGTTTGGGATCAGAGGTCAATCCCCCTACTCAGTGGGTGCAAAGCAGAGAAAGAAATCCTTGATAAAACTCCATTTGATTCCAGGATGTGTGAGTATACACACACACACACACACACACACACACACACACACACACACACACACACACACACACACACAAACATGACATGCAGACTTACTGTCAATTTACAAGATTGACAAACCGCATAAGGCATGTCTTTAAGATGTGAAAGGAAAATGCAGCACTCAGCAAAAACTGCTGCGGACAAAGGACAGACATACATTCTACAGAACAAAGGCAGCCATACTAACAGCAGAACTCAAAAAGCAACTGGCATGAGACAGCAGTGCTAAACACTGCACCAGTGTATTGCTGCCATCCAAAAATAAAGTACAGGCATAAACAGTGACAAAATTCAAACATGCATGGAACAGAACTTAGGTAATTCATATGAGGTAAGAAATAAAAAAAAAAAATAATACGTTGGTGCCTGAGTAGGATACATGGTATATCCAAAAGCTATATGGGCACACTAGGCAAGAAAGTGGTCTTTATCTGCCATCCATGTAAAACAGAAACTAGCATTATAGTAAATATCTGAAACTCTATCAAAAATCTGGGGGAAAATGCTACTTTTGACAAGTTTCCTCCAGGGTTTTCCACAACAGAAGATGAATTACCTGGGTCTTTGATCCTTTACAGCTTCCGAGTTCTAGCTTGAATTATCTGAACCTCCTGCCAAGGAATATGAACAGACAGCTCACTACAAATGCATCATCACCTCCAAACAATTATAAATACTGCCCCTTTTAAATGGACCCATTACTGTGTCACTGTTCCTTTCATACCTCTTCGAACACACTGTAAATATATTTTTTGAATAAAATGCACATTTTGTGTAATACAGAAAAGATGTATCTTGCTGCATCTTAAATGATTTCTATACACTGTTACTCTTAAGATACTACACAATTATCAGTTTTTGCCAGTTACGAGGCAGAAAACTGATATTAATTACTAGTACAGTTCCTATAATGTCATGAACATTGTTTATGCAGGGAGGTAAACTTCTTGTGATGCCTGAAGTTCAACTCACAAATTACAAGTATTCCTTTTTTCTCTGAGGTTCTGCAATTCCCTCTTCCCCAAAGGTGCTGAGATCTTGGAAATTTTATACTGAAGTACTGGGGTTTAGAGGACTGCAGGGAGTTTTGCTACTGTGAATACATTTTATCAGCAATTTTACAACTCCATATGAAGTGCTATATTTTGTTCAGTTTGAAAAACTGAGTCAGCATTGGTATCCCTGAATTAAATACTCAACAGCAGTAGTTGGTGGTAGTTTGGGCTCAACGAATCAAGCTATGATGAAGTCATTTTCAATTATTTCAAGCAAACTGATTTAAACAGGGAATGTTGTATTATTTATTACTCTCCCTAGCCTTTAAAATAAAATTCAAAAGAATCTGCTATATTGTTGCATGTAAATATTTAGAATACTGCTACAGTGGTGGGCACAGTGCTGAATTTTGCAAGCTATGTCACTTGTTCTCTCCATCTGTCTCACACAGCTGCATCCTAGACCTTGATGAATAAGGTTGAAAAGTAAAGAAAGGACATCTGCCACATAGTTTAATAAAAAAAGTTGTAAAAAACAACCGTCAGCCATCTTTTCTTTTGGTAACAGTTCAGCTTTCTAAGCAAGCAACTTTTGTTTTCAAGGATAACTCAATAAGGCATATGCTTCTGTAAGATAAATGTAACAAAGTGGCATAAAATACATAGGAAAAACTTTGTGCCAGATTCAATGAAATCTACACTGTTTACACTAAGTGTACACTGTTCTGTGTTAACAGACAACACAGACATAATGCACACCTTCTTCCTCCTAATTTTAGTTTTCCTACCGATATTCT
This sequence comes from Protopterus annectens, assembly GCF_019279795.1. NCBI lineage: Eukaryota > Metazoa > Chordata > Ceratodontiformes > Protopteridae > Protopterus > Protopterus annectens. The sequence continues at coordinate 578,098,425 of NC_056738.1, read as the reverse complement.
TGCAGTTTTAAATATTGACAGGGATTCATAAAGGTTACCACAAAGTGTAGACTACATGTACACTTAGTGTAATCTTTCTGAGTGGCTAGAAAGCACAAAAAAAAATCTGATAAGAATTTTATTAAACACGTATCATGTACACTGAGTGTAGGTTTTATTGAATCTGGCCCTTTTTTCAGAACAGTAATAAACAGAAGAAAATGTAGATGGCTTACTGGAGACTAGAAAAATTAATAGTATTAACTTTAACAGGATGTGGGATTAATACGGTTTAGGCAAATGAACATCTTGTTTTGAGATTTGGTTTGAGAAGCACCAAACAACAACAAGTATTAAGAAATCTTCTAGAATATTCCAAAAATATTGTGTTTATTGTTTATTAACCAGGTAAACCCACCAGGCATGAATGACTCTTTACAAGAAGCACGGTGTAGTCAAGTTACTTGCAGAAAAAAGTCATACAATAGGCAAATGACTGACAGAATCAAACCCAGAACTAAAGAATGAAGCTGATTAGCAGCTCACAGATGTTATCAGGACTTAAAACATCTGCAATAATTTCCTCCAGCAATTGAGATTTAAGGTTAAAACAGAATATTACTTGAAAATGGGATTACCTAGAAAACAAGATGAAAATGAATTCCAAGGCAAAAAGATGCTTGTGAATAGTGAATGTGATATTAATAATTTGATAATTAATAATTTGTTAAAATACTTCTGTAGAATAGATTATGATTTATGAAGACAATTAATCTCAGGGGTAGTCTATTTACTCTAGTTGCTTTAGTGAGATCCAAAATGCAAAGACTGAATGGTAGGAAAAAATGGTTTTGCATATATCCATTTCTTGGAATATTCCCTTTTCTGTGAGGTATGGTGATCTTGGAGTTGGTAAATATAAGTTCAGGAGCATGGCGGGCTCATCACCCATAAAAAACAAGTTTAAAGGACAAGAGGGTACTCAATATTTGGTCTTGTTTTTCTGCTGTGTCTGCACCCAGAGTTACGAGTGCTGACATTTCAGTAGGGAGCCACTCTCAAGGCATAATGTTCACCTGGGGGTGGTTACTGGTAGCAAGAGTGACAGCAGATTCCTCTTTTTATAATAGGATTGACAAGATGGATAAATAAAAGCAAATACAATAGATATGTGCATGTTTAACTTATTTTATGGTCTTAGTATGTCTCATCTCAAGACAATAACAGTATATACTTCATTACATCCAAGTGACTCCTCCAGGTGCATCTGCGGTTAACTCCTACTGATGCCTCTAGATATCAAATATTGCTTGCTCATATTTGCCTCAATAATTCAAAAGCCATACTATGTATGAGGTTTTAAAATATTTCATTGTAAAGCTTACACAACGGCAAACTCAACTGTATTAATATTTGACCTTTGTCTAGTGCAAGTAAAGAGATATTAACTGTTGTTTTTATGATATTAATTTATATAGATATAATTTTCACATCCTTCTAATTATCTCAACAACCAAATAACACAGACAGAACTCCTTAGCCTCATATGAAAGCTCTCAGCTAGACGAATAAAATGCTTTTGAAAGTATGTGTGTAACTTTGAGTGATTGCTGAGATATTGTAAGTTGTTTACAAAATATTACAAACATAATAGTGTGTTTACAGTGACTTATTAAATTCAGTTTAAGACCTAGAACCTATAGAATACTACCACTACAAAAATAGTTTGTGCTGAAGGGTTTGCCATTTACACTTCTTTCATAACCCCTATGGTTCCAGAGATAGGAACATTTGTTTGAAATGTGAGGACATAATTTGATTCTATCAAATGGCTTAGGCTCCGCCCGTTGGGAGTTACAGTGCAAACTTCCACTGGAATGAATTAGATACTTTAAGATTACCTTTATAAGCAAACTAAAGAACTAAAGTACATTTCTAAACAAGAAAAAAAAGGGAAAGAAACAACACAGTACATCTGCTGTCCTGACTTTTGCTTATAGTTATTATTTGTAATTAACTTGCAGCACAGCGATCATGATGATTATGCTTTGACATCCTGAAAAAGACAAATCATTTAACAGCCAGTATAGCATGAGACCCAGTCTTAACAAACGTTAAGCAACCCCCGCTTCAGTTCGAGCCTCACACTAGGCAGACAAATATGCCTGTGCTAACCAGCAGATGACAGCGAAGACTTGTTTCTCCCTGCTGTCTGCGCCGTTAACGACGCCCTGACTTCATCATTATAAACTTAGAAAGTCACTAGAGTAACAGAATTTGTGTTAGCCTGCATTTTCTGAAGGATATAAAACCTGAAACTCAAATGAATGTCATTATTTAGTGATTTCAATACTCAGTTATTTGCTGAAAACAACACATTTTAAGAAGAATGAACCAAACATATGAAGCATAAAATCTGGACATTCTGTGAAAATCTGGACAGTTGATAGACATAAAAGGTGACAGCAAACATAAGAAACTGAGTTGCACTGTCTTACTTGACAAGTGCTTTATGGGTTTGAAAGATGACAAAACACTTAGAGTTTTTTTTTCTACAACCAAGTAGTACATGGAGCAGATAAAGCTCCGTCCACTACAACAAATTATGATTGGGTCTCCGATCATAACCTTATTAAGTGTTCTCAACACGGTTGCCAAGATTCACCTATTGAGCTTCACTCTCAGGATGAATTTCTTGGCATCCATATCTCAAACACATAATAAGCAGGTTATGATCACCAACCCTCGCATAATCCTCTGTATTTTTACCTAGTAAGCGAACTGTCCAAGGCCCATTTTTCAGACACAGCATGGGCAACAGATTACAATTAATGCTGAACACAAGCTATCACCTTTAATAACAATAATCAAATATTATATATTAATTAAACCCAGCCAAAACAGTATCCAATATGTACAGACAAAAAAGCCATTCTGCTATCTGAGGTGAGCTAAAAGAGTTCAACTCAGCAATAAAACTATACTAAAAATACTGTGTGACTTAAACTTGTTCTCTTTCATGAAGCTGAAAATAGGTCTGCAACACAAAATAGCATGTCCAAAGTTCAATTATAGTAATACAACATAAATGTAATGCAGAAAACCAGAATATCACACTCAGACTAGTCTGACCACATAAGAGCATCATCAGTGAAAAACATGTGAAGAAAACAGTCTACAACTATCTACCATTTTAGAATTCACATATCTATATAAACTAGCCGCTTAATATTTTCTCTTCATAAGACTTTCTCTGTTAACCTTTACTCATGCAATTCATGAGTCATGGCCTTATAATTCATGGGTCATGGCCTTATAACAGTGGAGAGGTCTGTGTTCTCTTGTGATTGTAATCCTTACAGCTATGTTATCTGGAACGTATGCTGCTGACAGACATACCTTTTTTAAACTGATCTGAGAGCAGAACCCAGACTAAAAGCAATCCACAATGCCCTGTGCCCCCATAATGGTTCAATTAAGCAATCCAAGAAGCCCACCAAGAACAGGGTTCCTCCCTCCCCTAGTGCTAGGCCTGTGATGCTGGCAGGTGATCCATTTACTCTAGGCAGTCTTTGCCTATAAAAGTTCAGTGAAAATGCTGTGTGGGCTCACCGCCTGCAATGTAAAGGAAGGGTGGCAGGTGCAATGGCACTCAAGTGGCGGAAGAACTGGATGGTTTAACCTGGACCAGACCCTTGCAATGGAAAGTGGCTCTTGGGATACAGAATGCCATCTCTCTGCTGCGGTAGAAGCTGCAGCTTATGTTGGAGGATGGAAGTTCCATCTGGATTTAGGTGAACTTATCTCCACACTGCTTTAACTAGTTAAAATTAATTTATTCAATAAATATTTGATCACTGGGGCAGTGGACTGATCCTACTGAACCTATTTTAGCCACATAACTGGTTCTGAAGCTGGTAGTCTCTCTTCTTATCTGATGTTGACCATCACGAGAAGCCCCGGGCAGATGTGAGGATACTCACAAGCCACTGGCTGGGTGCTGATTGAGTTGAGTTTGAACCAGTTCATGCTAAGATCACCTTAATCTACTTGTGAGCTGCAGAAAGTAAACAGACTCTGTTGTTTAGATATATTCATACAGATAATTTGAGTACTCAGCCTTCTCACTGACTATGGGTGTGGTGCTCAGTAGGGTATTACCTACAGATACTGTAGGTCTACTGGGAAATGAACATTTATGTGGGGCATCAAGGAGATATCCAGAGAGGTATTACTGGAAGCAATGGCTTAACTGGTCTGAACCCCAGTGGTGAACTGCTTTTGGACGTCTGAGCTGGGAATGGGCTGTGTATAACAAGCACCATATTTGAACGCAATGATGCTGGTAAGTGTTTATGATATCAGAACACCTTAGACCAATGGTCAGTAATGGACTCTGTAGTTGTGCCATCAGACCTCAGGCCACACATTCTCTACACTCCAGTCAACAGGGCTGAGCTAACAAACTGAGCACCATCTGATGGTGAGTTGGATCATAACAAATTTAGAAAACCTAAGCACATAGTACAGGTTCCTCAGGAATTCCTAGCTAATAGGTGTACTAGGAGTTCAACTCACACCCCCCAAAAAAGATTTTATTGTATACCAGGGGAGGTAAAGTAGTTTTAAATCTGAATGGATGCTGTTCAGTACCATAACAAATGAGGTGACAGCAAGCAACTGTAGCCAGAAGGTGGGTCTGAGTCTTGGCAAGGTAAACAGCTGTTATGTGAGCTCCACAGTCATTAAGTTAGACAACAGGACTGTTGATAGCTAATAGAACTGCAATAATGCTGCCATTTACAATCTGTAGTGAGGGGCCATTCTTAAGTTTTACATCATAATAGAAAATTATTTAAAAAAATACAGAATCTAAATGCTAGTCAACTGCTAATTAATAGCAGTTTGTTAATCCACATGTGTGTGTATATATATATATATATATATATATATATATATATATATATATACATGACAATGTAAGACAGAGTGGTCGTATCACTAAATCACATGAGCTTTTAACCTGTGATTTTTCTTTAATGTGCAAGAAATCAGTTTTCATGACATTTGAAATGGTTACAAGTACCTTCCATGGGAAGAAAGAATGTGAAAAGAAGAGCTCAAGTGCATTCCCTCCTGCAACCTAATTTTTTTTTTAAATGTGGTGCAGTTATGTGGAATTCAATGAATGTTCATGTTACACTCCAGGTTAATCCATACCAATCTAATTGTGTGTCACATGTTCAGATAAATATAAACAGATTTGCCCTAAAAAGCTTGTAAACTCAGATACTGGTAAAAAAAAACAAAAAAAATTATTTTTTTTAAGTTTTTGACTATGTACCTCAATGTTTTTACCATGTACCTCAATGACTGTCTACTGTACTGTCTAAAACTGTTAACTTCTAACCTATTATGTATTAAAATCAATTGTGTGCTCTATATTGTGTTCTCTCATGTACTGCATTCTATTGTACTGTGGAGCTTTTCTCCCCGGGCCACCGCTGAAAATGGACCTGTGTCCAGTCAGACTTTCCTGGTAAACAAATGTAAATAAATAAATAAAACAAATAAATGAAGACACCCTGATTTGGAATATTTCGAACATGCGACTGACTGAGGAGCAGTGTTCACTTCTGGAAAAAGGACTTTCATTTATACAAGCTGTTAAAACTAATATTTGTGATACCATACTTGATGTAAAAATGTTCGCTAGGAATGTCTTGTTTAAGCTCATGTTTCCTAATACCGAAATTAGTAATAAGATCTTGAAGAAGCCAAGTACCATATTACACCCCCTTTTGGAAGCTTTTTCAAGGACTTGTGAAAAAGATTTAATCACCTATTGAGATAATAAATCTACAGGTAAGCTGAAATTCAATAATCTTACCAGACACGAACAAACAGTACTGAATGGACTACAGAACTCTGATCAGATAGTGATATGCCCTGCTAATAAAGAAGGTGCGGTCGTTATTATCAATATAAATTTTTATTTGTGTAAAAAGTCACAAATGTTAGCTGATGCTAACACGTATGACTTGATCTGAATGATAGTGACACAATAATACAAAGGCTGCATGATGACTTGTATGACTGTCTATTATGTAGAAATATTACACTAGACTTGTATAAATGTTTGTTTGTTCCATCTCCTGTAGTACCTACCATACAGGGATTACCTAAGATACATACGAATGCAGAGTACCCCCAGATAAGACCTATCATCACTGGGAGAGGCTGGCTAACAGAGCCCCTGTCTATGTATGTTGAAAGCATGGTGAAACCAGTACTAGAGAACTCTCCTACAGTCCCGAGGAACAAAAGAATCTACTGGAGTCAATTCACACATACATTTCTGATAGTAATCAAATGAAAGAGTTTACATTCATTACACTTGATGTTTGATCATTCTTCACTGTCACCCCCACTGATATTGGTCTTGATTTTGTTAGACTGTATTTGAACAATGAGAGTATACATACATCCAGTCAGATTTCACTTATCTGCCTGTTTATTGAAATGATTCTGGAAAACAATATATTGTTATTTGATGAGAAGTATTATATTCAAAAGTCTGGTCTGGCAATGGGCACCTTGTGTGCTAATTCATATGCCAATATGGTAATGGCCCACTGGGAAACCACATTTTTTCTGACAAATCAATGCTTTTCTAAGTTTATTGGATATTTTAAATGGTTTGTTGATGACATCATTATGTTATGCACAGGTTCTACCGAATTATTAGATGATTTCTTGGAATATCTACATTCAGCCACTACATTTCTATATTTTACTATGACTTACTCAAAGGAAGCTATTGAGTTTCTAGATGTGAAACTAGTCAAGAATGCAGATTTGTCTATTAGCAGTAGCTTGTTTAGGATATGTTGTAGGAGAAATAGGGTCCTTCACAGAAACAGCATGCATCCTACTTCTATAGGAATGTAACGAGTAGACAAGCCATGCGAGTTTCTAGACTTACTAGTGATGAAAAATCATTAAGATCAGCTATATCCAGCCTGAATAATGAGTTTCAAAGCAGGGGCTATAAAAGTAGGGAATTAGAACAGTCTTTAACACCAGAAGGTATGGAAAGAAATGGGAGAGGTTGTCCATATTCTTCAGTTAATAGGAAGGACACAAGGGTGGAAAAAAAACAAGTCACAATGATTTTCATAAAAAATCGAAGATAGTGATTTCTTTTTCCTCCAAAGTAGGACAAATTTGTACCATCATGACTTGACCCTGGAACCCTCACTAACTCAATTCAAAAACAAACTCAAGAAATACTTCAAAACTCATTGGTTATGTCCTTGCACTAACCCCGACTAGTGACCTCTCTCTTTCTTAGGTGCCTTAACTACAACTACTTCTACCTTTTTTCTACCACTCCATTTCAGGAAGGATCAATTGTACAACTGCTGCTCAGTGTGTCTTAAACCTGAATGTAATGTTATGTATGTTTAACTTTGACAATAATGTTATGTTTTGTAAAGTGTTTTATAATAAGTACTATATGTGCTAAATGTTGGTATTGCTTATGACTGTAATCTGCTTGAAACTAATTTACTAAATGTTCGATGTGTATTATTATCTTGGAGCTTTTCTCCCCGGGCCTCTGCTGAAAATGGACATGTATCCAGTCGGACTATCCCAGTCAACAAATGTAAAATAAATAAATAAATCATAAAAAAGAATTGGCATATACTGGAAGCTGATGAACTGTCGATGTAGTAGGTATAGAGCCATATTTTTGTTTCGGAAATAGGAAAACTTTAAAAAGGATGTTTTGCTATAACAACCATATAGCCGTTAGGATACCATCACAGAGAAAAGGCACCATTAGTTGTACGTCATGTAATATTTGTATGTATATAGAAAATAATACTTTTTTACATTCAACTACAAACCAAAGATGCCAATTCACCTTCTACACTGACGTCTCCAGCAGGCATTTGATTTACTTAGCTAGATGCAGAAAGTGTCCTGCATTTTATATAGGAAAAATAAACTACTCTCTTAGGGAGAGAGTTTGTGAGCATATTTATGATATTCGAAGAAATGATGATAGGAATGCACTAGCAAGGCATGCTTTTACGGAAGGGCATGAACATAGTTTTACATTTCTAATATTACAACTAGTTAGGTCTGACAAGCGTCTAGGGGATATCAGGAATAAAACGGAGGAATTAGAAGTGTGTTGGATCATTATTCTACAGTCTGACAAGAGGTTTGGATTAAATGATACTGTCTCATTGAAACCTTGCTTAAAATCACGTAATTTGTTTAGATAAATGTATTCTTATAACATTAGTTTTAAAACATTATTTAGAGTGTTTATGAATGGAACAAAGTAACCTGATGAAATGTAATGATCTGATTGGATCTTTAGATCATCTGCTGTTTAAATGTCACTATTAATAGATTTTATGAATGAAACAATGTTATGCATTGAAATGCAGTGGTCGTATTGGATCTCTAGATCACTTGCTGTTTAAATGTCGCTATGACTTTTAATGAAGTGATTTTACTGGTTAGTTTGTACCTTTTGGAGGTTTAAAGATGTTGTGTTTTCACTCAATGAACGGTCTGATGAAGTGTCTGATAGAGATGTGAAAGTGCTTACCATTTGTTTTTAAGCTCTACACTTTATTAGGTGTTTTTAAGCTGTATGTTTTTATTAAAGTTCTATGATTTTCCCGTGCTGCAGCTGCTTCCTTCGTTTTTACTTAGATACAAGTCTTTTTGTGACGTGATACTGCTCTTTCACAGTGAGTGTCTTGGTTTCTGCATTACAGGAAAACTATGCCAGCATGTCATATGAACTCATCTGCATACAACAGGGTGTCTAGATTTTCTGCCAGACATCTCTTACCAAGCCATCCTTGCAAGACCATAAAAAAAATTTGCTGTTTTTAGTTAAAGTAAAAAAAATGACTTTACAAATATGATATGGTCATGTTAACTATTCCTTAAGGATGACACTACAAACTAGCACACACAATCGTCCATCCCAAATGGAATAAGCTCCCACACCACATCAGAACTATAGAAAACATAATGTAGTTCAAATATACAATTAAGATTCACTTTAATAGATCACCTACAATATTCTAAGCCTAACTAGTGCTGTTCAACATTTTTGACTGATGAATCATTTTTATCATAAGTAGCATATTTCTTTGGTGTGATTCACCTGTAATTAACCATGTACATTTCTTTTTTAGATCGATGTGTGTGAACCTACGCAGAAAAGTCAGACCTCACAGAGTGAAGGTATTGTTCCTTAATTATGCTGTTTCATTGTTGTGTTTCACTGAAAACTAAGCATCTACATTCCTTTCTTTAATGAGCAAACAACTTAACAGAGCTGCTCAGTATTCAATGTACAATTGAGAAATTTCACATATTCAGACAGATTTCCAAATTTAGCTGATTGCTAATTCCATTTAAATAAAATATTCTAATATGTCCATAAGCAATCTATACGTATCTTTACATAGTGTAATTTTAGACATAATATTCATTCACTGCTATTGGGCAGCCACGGTGGTGCAGCGGTTAGCGTTGCTGTCTCACAGCAAGAGGTTCTCCGGTTCGATTCTCGGCTGAGGTGCCTTCTGTGTGGAGTTTGCATGTCCTCCCTGTGGTCGCGTGGGTTTCCTCCAGGTGTTCTAGTTTCCTCCCAAAGACATGCTGTAGGTGGATTGGACACTCTAAATTGGCCCTAGGTGTGAGTGCGTGCATGTGTGTGCCTTCTGTGGAAGGTTGGGCGCCGGGGTGGCAACTTGACACTGTAAAAAACTCCACTGCCAATCATAAGTGGACAGATGATCCGCTGTGGCGACCCCTAACCGGGAAAAAGATGAAGAAGAGGATTCATTCACTGCTATTAAGTTTTGAAACATTTTCTTTTGATGTTGACATTGTGCTACATACTTGTCTGTTCTGATCCCAGACTCCTCTACTCCTTCACTTTGTATGTTCAGGCCGGTAACAGATTTCTGTTCTTTTTATCCAACTTTTCATGTAATACTTTAAGATCCCTTCATTACCTATTCCCATATCTGCCATTTTTTTATATGAAATTTTCCTCCTTTTTTGCAATTTTTTTAAAATTAATTTCATCTTCTATGACAGGATGAGGACTCCTGCAATAGCTCACTTAGTTAATGGTGTGTTTACAAGAATATCACATTGAACAGGGTAATGGGTTCAAATCCCATCAGGGTTTCTATTCAAAGGGGGAATCCCTTGTGGTGTATTTGTTAGGATTCAGTAATCCAGTAATTGCACTGCCACAGCCTGGGTTCAACTGCCAGTCTGGGAGGCTTTGCTGCATTTGGATTTGGGGGTTGGCATAATGGTAAAGGAACTTACCTTACAGACATGGTACAATGTTTAATTCTCACCCTTAGGAACCATGGTTAAGCTTGAAAGGCTCCCGTGGGGTAATTAGCCTAACAATTACCAATGAGCATTCAAAGATCTTGCACTTTTCATTTTCTAGCAATTGCTTTTTTGGATACAATACATAATTACGATACAAGTGCATTCTTGTATAACTTACTATGTGTGTTCCTTACATAATTTAAAATAAAATGCCCCATTTACATTATTTTTGATATTTATTGAGTGTTATTCTATCTTGGATGGTTTGAATTTACACCTTTTATTTATTTATTGTATTTATACTTTGTTGACCTGGTTACTCCCACTAGCCCAATGACCTCCTTTCAAGGGAGATTCATACTGACTAAGGCAATTTGTCTGGGTTACCGTGGAAAGTACAAATGCATATATAAACTTACAATAACAGTACATGTTTGAATGGTCACTACTACAGTAGTCTTAGCTATATGGGTTATATCCTGCATAGAATATAACAGCTGGACAATTTTGGGATGAAATGTAGGGATGTCGTAGGAGACAGCTGATCTCTAAGAAATGCAAAATAAAAGTTGGCTGCACATAAAAGCACGTGAATTTGAAATATTTCAAGTAGACATGGTGTCCACCAGAAAAAGCATCACTCAAGAAAATGAACTTCAGCATCAGTGAGCCAACAGGCTTGACTGGCAGAAGGGCAAGCTTGACAATCATGAAGCTCAGACCCAACAGAAGGAGATGCTCTTCAAGAAGGAAGGAACTCAAGGACTCTTAATGAAATGCTTAGTCCGTCATTGCTGGGATATAGTCCTGTCCTCTACAGTATCAGGACGCTGCTGAGACATGGACGCTGAACACGGAAAAATGAAGAAACAGGTCATACAGGTGTCTAATTTCCAGGTGGTAATTCATGGTCTAGATCAGTTTGGTGGTACAGAATACAACTCCACCCAGATGGAGAGACAGTTCTGTTTGGATTATTATGCCTGCTGATTAGAAGTCTTCCTGGCAACCCCAACTACTTTTGAAACACCAACTAGACGGTCTGCTAGAACCAAAGGCTCTGCAACAGGAACCAAGCCTTAAGATAGAGTTAACTACCACTTCAACCGAGGGAGCATCCATGATTAGGACCAGAATGATTTCTTATATCACCATCAAAAGGTTACTCAGAAATTACATGCTTCACAGCCACCAGAGAGCAACGTGAGCAAGTTTTGATCCTTCTTCTATAATCTTTGTGATGAGAGGTGCAAACGGAGGGAATGATGTGAGGGTGCACATCACAAGCTTAAACTGTATTCCCTGCTATCTCCCTCTTGTTCTGCTGTACTAAGCAGGATGGGGAAGGACTCATGGGTTCATAGGTTCATAGGAGGTTATAAGGCTATTGACCCGAGGGTTGTTTTACCCATAATATTCTGAGAGAAAAAGTCTAGTCAGTGCCTAACATTATTATTAGTAATGACTGCTCACATGCAAGGGGGATGTGGGAGCTATTTCTGGCAAGAATTTGTGGTTTCCTATCCATTCATCCAGGCTCCTTTTGAACAGAGTCATAGAGGTGCTTTGCTTAGCATGAATTGTTAGCTTATTCCAGAGAAGTGGGAACCTCTGTGAGATGAATTTGTCTCTCCAACATGTCCTATTTAAAATTGCAGGCCAGATTTAGGTCGCTGGAGTGGGTAATTCTAGTCTCATTTGACTTACGGATGTGCAGCAACTTCATCAGGTTGGGGTCAGAGATTGCTCTGTTAGCCAGGCACAAGTCTCACCTAAGCAGCCTATATGCTACTGAGTACAATGACAAAGATTTCATTCTGTCTGTCTAAGGTATGTGCTGAAGACCCTGGATCTTCTTAGTTAAAAATCAATGGGGTCTCTCCAGTTGCTGTAGGTGCCTGGTATGGTAAATATCTAAGAGGACATTATTTTCAATTATGGGCCTGATAAGGGATGAGTATAGGGTTGTTATAACCTCTTTTGCTCTTGAGACTATGCATTTGCTAATAAAATGTGCAACATAGAATGCCTTTCTTACTACAGTGGGCACATGGTGGTCAAAGTTTAGGTCACAGTCTACTTGTGTACCTAAATCCCTCACTACAGCACTTGTACTTATGGTATTGTGGTTTATTTGATAGTTAGTGGGGACATTGCTTTTACCAAAGGGGATGATGATGCATTTTTTTGCATTTAGTTTGAGTCCATGGCTTTGGCACCAATCGTTGGTCTGTGAAAGCCCCTCTTGGAGCACACTGACATCATTTGGGAGTCAATGATAGCACCAAATTTGCAGTCATCAGCAAACTTAGTCGGTCACAGCTCCTTTATTTTGGCCTAAACTTCAGATAAGTAAATACCAAACAAAAGGGGGACCAGTACTGACCATTCTGGAACTCCACTGGTGACACGTCTGCTGGTTGAGGTGGAGTAACCCATTTTGATAGCATGTATATGGTTAGTGAGCCAATTTGTGACCCACCTAACAACAAAGGGGATGACATTTACGTGGGTGAGTTTGTCAATAATGCCTGAATGGGACTCATTTTCCTCTAGTGGGAAACAGGTCATACCAGAGTATCCTGCTTCCAGAAAACTCAGACTAGAGACAGACCCTTAAACTGTAGCTCTATGACAGAGTTGAGAAGCAGCTCGTTGAACCACCAGCTGATGAACTGCCCAAGGAACATGACCTACTGAGATACTGATGTCCCCGTCAATGGCACAAATTACCAGACAGGAAAAACTGTGCTGAGGGGGGCACAGGTCTCACTGCTTGTTTACATATCTCACAATGCACTAGTTATCTAAATGAATAAAAAATGGTCTCAGAAGCACCTTTCTTTTGAAGGCCCTAAAGAAACCTTTTAAAACTTGAAATGAGTGATATGGTACCCCTTCTGAAGAAGTGATCACAGTCAGGGAAATCCTACAGCCATGTGGCAATGGAGGCAAGTTCCTCATCCCACTAATAAAACATTCATTGTTAGTATTTGAGATGGATTCATCTGCAGGAATGATAGACCTACCAAAAGCCAGGAGAAAGAGGTCGAGTATCGCAGATGATTTGTGAATGTATGGTGACTTTACATTCATCGCCACTTCATATTCCAGTACAGCATTTACATCAGCAGGTATGCAAATTGCACCACAATGACAAAGGCTGTCATCAAGCCAGGATCCAGTGCTGCATATTCATTCACAATGCCAAGGCCATGGGACCTCCTTTATACCCTACTCAGTTTGATGGACTGTGTACATCATTGTTGGTAACACTGTGTCACTATCCTGGCACTGATGGTGGTCTGTGAATGTTGGAGTGGGAGAAGCTTGGATTTTGCTCTGCCAGTGGGTCAAGGGCCAGTCTCTCTCAAGGCAATCCACAGCTGCTTAATGGAGAGAACTTATCATGGCAGAAATTTATTTTCCTTGCATTAGAAACTTAAGGAAATGTTCTTTCATCAACTGCAATTAGATATGACTTGCACCTTGGAGGACTCTCCCTTGAGGATTGTTAGTTAATGTCAGGCCAGCCTTCAACAGGTGCAGGCCAAAATCAGTGGGCTATGGCTGATCAAGTTTGCAGATGACTGCAAGCTGGGTGCTGTCATCAATTCCCCTAATGACGTGGACATCTTCCAAGAGAGACTCACCCAAACTAATGACTAGTGCCAGAAACATGGCCTCAAGTTGAATACAAACAAATGCATCATCACCCCCTTTGGGGAGAGTGACATCCCCACAAATTATCACATTAATAACAACGTCCTAAGCATGCAATCAGTCATGAGGGATTGGGGCACCCAGATTGATAGCAACCTGACTTTTGACCTCCGTGTTGCTTCCAATGTATGGAAAGTTTTCTACATGGCCCATCTCATAAGTAAGGGTATCACATTCAGGGACAAGGCGGTCATAACATCCCTGTACTCTTCCCTTATAAGGCCCATTATTGAGTACATTGCCCCATTCGGCATGTACCTCGCAAAGTACATGCAGGAGCTGAAGAGACCACAGAGGTTCCTCACCAGGAGAATCCAGGGACTCAAAAATCTGCCTTACATAGATAAAAGCCATATCCCTCTAGTCAGTTTCATACAGACTCCTCAAACTTTTGTCTGGCATACAAGGTGATCTCGGACCCTGCCTTGATGGGACAGCTGCACATCCGCAAGTCAAGCTCCACTTGAGTAACCCACATGCGCGGCCTCAACCTGGTTTGTGACATCAATAGTACTTGTTGGCGGACAGATTTGTTTCCCAGAGACTCCATCTGTGGAACAGACTCCCTCTCCATGTCAAGAAGAGTACCTCTTTACCCCTTTTTAAGCACAACCTGGGTAACTGGATGTGAAATAGAAAGTTCATCCCTGGGATTCCACCCGTGTCCCTGCTGGACAGGGGCATCGGGTGCTGATTTGTCTAAACATGGGTTAAACTCTTGGCTAGGCTTATAACGGCTTCAGGGCCAGTAGCCTAGTAACTTCCTATGATCCTATATATCTTCAGTTTCTTGCAAGGAATTGACTTGTTTGTCATGGAGTCCTGGCAAGACAGAAGTTTTGAATCTCATCTTTATGCATCCTAACAGCCGCATCTGGCCTCTTATGTGATAGAATGGCTGGGGGGGGGGGGTGTTATCACTGTTTTCAGAGGAATGGAACTGCCATCTGCTTTACATCTAATTTGAGGATTGATCAGGTTACTAATAAATCTACCAATACTTCTGACTATGTATCCTGTTGAATGTTTACACAATGACATTTCTGCAAGACTTCATGAATTTGCTCATCACCATTCTTCCACATCACACTTACTAGATGGTCTTTTGATATTTGATCAGGTGAGATAATGTTAAAGCTTTCAAACTCACCTCTAGGTTTCTTCAGCTTATGGAAGGACAAGGCTCTTCTCAGGAGATTTCCTGTGTCATTCAGTCATATTTTACACTTGGTGTTCTTGCCTGAAGTGAAAATATCACATGTGTAAGTTAATTCCACTTGTTTGTCCAGGCACTATCTGATTTGTTTCACTGAGGATCCTCAGATATGATTTTTAACACCTGGTGGCCATCTGTCCTTAATGGATCCTCTCTAAACAAAGTGCAGGTCCAAAGCTAGTCTAGATTCACTTGTATCTGTTTAAAATTTGGATATTACTAGTGTCCACTGTTGGCCTATTTCTCATACGTGGTCATATAAAGATGACCTTTGTGAATTACAAAGGCAAGTGTACAGACTGGTGCTTAGATGACGGAAGGCATGCCTCCTTGTGAATTAAATTGGTCTGGATGCACAGTACACTGTATACCATTCAGTGATCACCAAGAACGTAAATATTTTCATTGCAAGAGAACTGCACTGCATCTAATCTTCCAAGCAAGTTCTTCTGAATGGTTAACAAGCTGTGCATTGCAACCTGGGTATGCACCAGAAGGCTTTCATCTGCTACTTGTAAAGCAGGTGTATGCTTTTTGTTTGCAAAGTTTTCTCAGTTAGACATGATCTCCCCCAGGGTTCTTCTAATGAACACTGTGACAACTTGTCTATGAAACCCTTACACTTCTGCTGATCTGTCTTCTAATATCTTTACTGAAAATAAAACATGACATTGGTTACAACTTTACGTCCAACATTCTGCAGGGTGGACCTTGGGCCTGCCAGGCTTGTGACACCATGCTTGAAATGCCTGGCTCGCGTCATTTTTCAGACAGTCAGGTCTTTTGTGAAGCTAGACTGGCTTTACAACTACAATAGAAAGGATTTAAGTCAAGTGCAAATAAATTATTGTAGCTTAAGAAAATGCAAACTCATCTTTCTTGTTGCATTAATTTATTCATCTAAAAAGAAAGCAGGAGAGTCCCCACATATTTCAGAAATACAACCAAGAATTCCTGGATCCTGGTTTAATCAATACATCCAAACAGAACAGAACATACCTGTATCTTTACTTAACTGATTAACTGGTAAACAACTGCAAACAAGACTGCCAAACTTTAAATTCAATTGTTTGCAGTTGTTTACTAATTTGTAGTTCCCTCTCTTGACACCTTTTACACAAAAATGAAAAAAAAAACTGAGGTTTCCAACTATTCATAAAAACAATAGCTGGATTCCTTAACCTCCCATAACACGATAAATGTGATGGCAATCCCCATCAGCAGAATGCAATGGTTGCCATTCACCTTGCACATCTGTGTCTACAAAGGAATTTTAAAAGTTAACTTTCAGAAATGTATCATTAAAAAACTACTTTCCTTTTTGGTGGAATATGCGACTGCAACAACTCAATCTCCAGCTGATTAATCAGGGTTGAGCCATGTGACACTATCATCTCAGAATACCCCCTCCCTCAGTGACCCTTGTTATCCACCAAGGCACAGAACTTAGACAATCAAAAGTAACCCCCAGGTAGGGACTCTAGCAACTCCAGTCTAACCTGAATGTATACAGGGAGCACACCTCTCAACTTTTTAGAGCAAGAAATCTGGACAAAGCCACAAGTAATGGGGGACAAAAGCCCAAAAGTAGGGACACTTTTTAATTATTGTTCTTACAAGCAAAGAAAATTGATTGAATAACATGTTTTGCATTAGCATGAATTTTTTTTAAAGGATATGAAGTCTGAAGTTCAAATCTCTGCTATTATTTTTCTGACTTCAGTCCTCAACGTTTTTCCAGAAAACCACAATTTTATGAGAAACAGACCAAATATATGAGGCAAAAATCTGGACATTCTGCAAAAATCTGGACAGTTGAGAGGTATAAGAGAGTATGTATGGCACAAAACAAACCAAAATTATAGCAGAGGATTGTCAAGATCCCTTCAACAAAATTATTTAAAAACAAATCCAGTTTCAAATCTTCCTTCTTTAAGAGCTTGACTATAGGCAATTCCTATTATAGAAAAGAAAAAGCAGGTGGGCCCAGAAATGACAGCAAGGCTTGTAGATGAACCCGTCTTTAATTCACAAAAAATAAGGACATAAGCGCTTTCATATTATCTAAGGGATTAACATTTATCCCCCACTCAGAAGCAAGACTTCATAGATGCAATTATTGACTTTAAATTGTTTATTAGAAATGTTTTATTGAAATTGTGTTTTAAAAATAGTGGAAATAGTGAAAGTTATAATGGGAGGAAACTATTTAGCAAGTCGGGTACGTTTATACCTAACCCTCATCCTAGCAAGCCTAGTACGTTTATACCTAACCCTCATCCTAGCAAGCCTAGTACGTTTGTACCTAACCCTCATCCTAGCAAGCCTGGTACATTTATACCTAACCCTCATCCTAGCAAGCCTAGTACGTTTATACCTAAGCCTCATCCTAGCAAGCCTGGTACGTTTATACCTAACCCTCATCCTAGCAAGCCTGGTACGTTTATACCTAACCCTCATCCTAGCAAGCCTAGTACGTTTATACCTACCCTCATCCTAGCAAGCCTGGTACGTTTATACCTAACCCTCATCCTTGCAAGCCTAGTACATTTATACCTAACCCTCATCCTAGCAAGCCTGGTACGTTTATATCTAACCCTCATCCTAGCAAGCCTAGTACGTTTATACCTAACCCTCATCCTAGCAAGCCTAGTACGTTTATACCTAACCCTCATCCTAGCAAGCCTGGTACGTTTATACCTAACCCTCATCCTAGCAAGCCTGGTACGTTTATACCTAACCCTCATCCTAGCAAGCCTGGTACGTTTATACCTATCCCTCATCCTAGCAAGCCTAGTACGTTTATACCTAACCCTCATCCTAGCAAGCCTGGTACGTTTATACCTAACCCTCATCCTAGCAAGCCTGGTACGTTTATACCTAACCCTCATCCTAGCAAGTCTGGTACGTTTATATCTAACCCTCATCCTAGCAAGCCTAGTACGTTTATACCTAATCCTCATCCTAGCAAGCCTAGTACATTTATACCTAACCCTAATCCTAGCAAGCCTAGTACGTTTATACCTAACCCTCATCCTAGCAAGCCTAGTACATTTATACCTAACCCTCATCCTAGCAAGCCTAGTACGTTTATACCTAACCCTCATCCTAGCAAGCCTAGTATGTTTATACCTAACCCTCATCCTAGCAAGCCTAGTACATTTTAGCAAGCCTAGTACATTTATACCTAACCCTCATCCTAGCAAGCCTAGTACGTTTATACCTAACCCTCATCCTAGCAAGCCTAGTACATTTATACCTAACCCTCATCCTTTAGTTACAGCTTTTGAGAAATTGTGTTTGGATGATTTTTACAGAATGTATAGTTCTGGCAATAATAGAACGTATGGTAAGTCTAATATGTTTAAGAATGAATTTCAAGCTTTAAATGGCCTACAAAACAACTGTCTTTTAACTATTAGACCCGCTGATAAGAGTGGGCCCACAGTAATTTTTGATACTGAGGTATATAATAAAGCGATGGAAGGTATGTTGGGTGATAAAAGCTTTTATACAACAATTACTTTTGCACAAGGTAATGCTATGATTAAAGAAGTTAATAGCACTTTTTTAATACTCTTAGATGGTTGTATTATTGACAGAGAGCTGTATAATTATCTGATTGTGAGGGAAGCATTGATACCTGTCATTCAGGGCCTGCCCAAAATACACAAAGATCCCTCGAACCCACCATTTCGACCTATAGTAGCAGGGAGGAACTGGTGTACAGAGCCAGCCTCCGTTTATGTGGAGAAGCAGTTAAGGACAGTATTGAACACGTGACCTAATATCTTACGTGACACGCAACATTTTTTAAATGATTTGTACTCCTTTCTGATGTTGTATGGAAAAAGGCCAATGTTGCATTTAGTGACACTTGATGTTACTTCTTTATTCACTGTCATCCCAAATAAGGAGGTTATATCCAGCACTAAGCAATTTTCCTCACAACACACAGATTTTGGCAGTATCAAGATAAGATTAATATGTCAATTATTGGAGTGTATTTTGAATTATAATGTCTTTTTATTTAATGGGCATTGTTATTGGCAAAGACATGGCATAGCTATGGGCACTTCATGTGTCAACAGCTATACCAATGTCGTGATGAATGTCTGGGTACAAAGGTTTATATATGAGGGACCATTTAAAGCACAGGTCATATTCTACTGTAGGTTTGTGGACGACCTCTTCCTCATTTGGGATGGTACTGAGTCCATGTTACATGATTTTATTAATTATTTGAATGAGACTACTTCTTATTTGAAATTTTCATGTAATATATCCACTTCTTTTGTGGATTTTTTAGATGTTAGAGTAATCTGTGATACTGATGGACATATTTATACAGAATTACATAAGAAGCCTTGCCACTGCAATCTTCTGTTGTATAAAGAAAGTATGCATCCACCACATCTTCAGATGTGTGATCAGGAGTCAGACTTTCAGGGCTTCTAGATTAAGTGTGAGAGAATCTGACTTTAACATACAGACTGGACTACTGAAAGATGCATTAGTTTCAAGGGGATACAGACATCATGAGATCAATGAAAACATTGAACAGGTAGTTAGGTTAAGAAATACTAGAGCCAGGCCCTATTTTGGAGAGAAGTATGAGAAGAGAACTGGAAAAGAATTGGGTAGGAACAGTGGACTGAAAGTCTGTCTGTCCTGCTCCAGAGATGTCAGACTTTACAAGAAAGTTATAGAGAAACATTGGAGAGTTTTGACTACAGATAGTGATATCACTGACATAGTTGATGTAAGACCATCATTTGTTTATAAAAATATGTGTTCTCTTAAGAGACGGCTATGTTACCCCAAACAGAAACAGTTTAGTGTACATGGGGGGTGTACCTCAGCGTGTGGACATTGCCAAGCTTGTAAATATATGGATAGTAGTGGGGTGTTTAGTCACCCCGATCAGGGTAGAATTTATAGGTTCAGTGTTCAAGCCTCATGCAATACTCTCCATGTTGTCTATTTGGCACACTGTAATACATGTAAAAAATTCTACATTGGTAAGATGGATAGAGCATTAAAGGACAGAATTAGGGAATACTACTACCACATAAGTAAGAATGATACAGTGAGTGCTCTCTCTAAACATGTATCTGAGACTGATACAACACATTATTTTAAATTTTTAGTAATTGGACAAGTTATAGAAAGTAACAGAAAGGGAGATATTAGGAATCAAACAGAGCAGTTGGAGTCGAAGTGGATAATTAGGATGAGGGGGGATTTTGGGCATGGCCTGAATGACAGAGTTCCACTGAGACCTAAACTCAAGGCTAGAGCCCTTAAGAGGAAATGAATTGTTTTAGGTAGTATGTTATGTATTAGTGCTTTAAAGTGTTATTTGCACATGTTTTTATGTGTGCTTCTGTGAATGTTATTGTTTTAATGAATTATTTTAGATATTGATGTATTAATTATGGTATGAAATAATGTTTTTAACAGTTTTTCATGTTTTTATAAGTGTTGTTGCTTACAGTGCTTGTCTCTTTAATTTACAAATGATGTGATACATGTGACTTATTTCAATGGTATTTAAGGAGGGATTCTGTTAATGTGATTTACATCTGATGAAGTAGTGATACTACGAAAGCGCTTATGTCCTTATTTTTTGTGGATTAAAGACAGGTTCATCTACAAGCCTTGCTGTCATTTCTGGGTCCACCTGCTGTTTTTTGTATGTGTTGAACATTTGTTTGGAAGGACCTTGGTGCTCACTGTGGTTGGTGGTCGTTTTTATTTGTTAATTCATATTATACGTTTTTATTGGAATAAGAGCTTCCATCCTTGAAGACGTCAGATCCATTTCTTACAGATAACCTTTCTATGATCATATTGCTACTATAAATACTGTTACAGATGGACAGGAGTACAGTGTGTTACAACCCAGTTCCATTCAATTGGCCTTTCACCTTCTCAGAATGAAGATATCTACTAGGATGTTAGACCCTTCCTCATTTGCAAGTGAATGTTCATGAGAAGTGCTTAGTAAGCCCACATGCCCAATCCTTGCCTATCTTATGTGTTGCTAAAAATGTCCTTTTTATGTAATTTTACAAAATGGTTTATAGATGTTTTTTGATATCACTGTAATTTTTTTTAACAAATCACTTGCCATTTGGTCTTGTAATCAGGTGATAGTATCAGGTTATTGAATCTTTATTATATGTTTCAGCTTTGAAAATATTCACCATTCCTTTTTGTATATAATTTTTGATAATATGAAGATATGTGCTCACTTTTGTGGAGCTCACACTTGATTGTGGTGCTTTCTGGCAAAGCTTTAAAGGTCCCATTTTTACAGAGTTCTTTATTTTTACTTTCATTTTAAAGTTTTCCTTTTACCAACATTAAAACCTATTCACTAACTACAATTTTTTAAACTGCCAAAACAACAAAATAATAACCTCCCATATCAACACAGCCTGTTGGTGGGTCCTGTTAACCTTACAGGGATTTCACTTTTCATTACAACTCTACTCAGATCCCGATTTGGTCGAGTTTTGCAGAAATATTAAAATACTGAAGTGAGTTAAAAATATTGTACCAAAGAGAGCTAATAATAAATGTTATTTAAGCCTTTAATATGGAAAATAAGAAAAAAAAAATACTGAACAGATAAAAATTATGAGAATACACTATAAAATCAAAGTTAACTTGACTTTGAATCTGGATCTCTAGCAGAATTTGACTGAGTGTGAATCCCTAGCAGAATTCCCGGGAAGTATCCTAAGCAGTTGTATGGAGATAAAGCAATAATGCAGAAATAAAAAATGATGATATAAATCCACATACAGTAAACGAGACTCCAAATGTTCTCTGGTGGAACTTTGAAGAGTGTGGATCTCTAGAGGAAGCCTGGTGTTTTTTTTAGTAGAACAGTTTGTGGTTTAGGCTCCATAATTGTAAAACATTTTTAGTGGAATAGCTGGTATGTAGTCAAGGGGCATTGTATGCACTGAGTCAAACCTGACACACTAATTCTCTTTTTCCAGGAGTTCCATCCAGGGGTTCAAATTCAACACAGTCCAGGATATGGAAATTAAGGTCCATGCTGTGTTTTGCAAGTGTGTTTGTGTGGATTTTTAGTCTGATGTCTAAAAGGTGGTGTGTAATGCAGATTTTCAGCTTATTAATTATCTTCCCACATAAAAACAGAGAACTGGGCCAAAGGACAGAGTCAAGCCCTCTCTGGCTGAGGATCAGCACAGGACACAGAAGACCAATTTTACTAATCGACTTCTGTCCAGGAGATCTAAGCTCCAGCCTAGACTTTGTACTTCAGACCTAGTGCCATTGCTGTGACTAAACTTGGGGCTTTTTATGAGCCTCCTGCAGATCCCTACATGAGAACCGTTTAAACAGTGGCTACCATTCTGGTGGCAAGGAAAGCCAGCATCCTTTCTCTCTTGGATGCCTTCAGATGACACTGTTAAAATTCTTACACTTAATAACAGTGTTTGATGTCAAAGTCCTCCCCAAGACATTAGTCAGTACTGATTTGGGTTTTGTGTGATAATCTAGTAGTCACAAGGGCACTCAGTCAACTTGAATCTAGGCATCAAACAGAAGAACCTTCACCGATGTACATTATGACCAAGATCTGAACTGTGTGAACAGCAGAAAAGGCCTAGGTGGGAGGGGGATCATGGCCTAAGAGTACTTATATAACCTGTGTGTAGTGTCACAGTGGGCAGTGCCATGGACTGCAAGGATGTCTGAGAAAAACTGCCAGATTGTAACTGTTGGACAAAATGAAACCAACCATCCTATCTGATTCATGCTTACAAGTCATAGCCAACTCATATAGTGATTTTGTTTACAGCTATTGCCACCCACTGAGTTTTACCAGGCAAAATGGGAACAGGAACAGATTGCCAGGCTTTTCTTCCATCTCACACCTGCACACACTCACATCTATGCACAATACAGAAGTCACCGAATCCACCCAACATGTCTTTGCAATGTGAGAGGAAACCAATGCACAGAGAGATAACCCACACAGACACAAGGAGGACATGCAAACTCCTCAGCCAGGAACTAAACCAGAGAACGTTTTGCTGAGAGGTGACAGTGATAATCAATGCACCACTGTGCCGCCCATAATAGAATCAAACAAAAAGGGTCCCTAATGTTACCTGCTTGAGATTCCTGGAGTGACAAGATGAAAAAGGTAGGGAAAGCTGCCTTAGACTAGCTGCAGCACTCAGGCAGACTAGAAACATTCAAAGGTTCCGTCTGCATTTTTTGTGTAACTCGACCTGATGTAAGCATACATCACTGTCAGAGAAATATATTAGCACTGAGGCATTCTGTAGTAGGAAGTCTGCATGTGCAATGCAGCAACAGAAGCGTGCATAAAAAAAAAAAACAGCCTGGAAAAGCAGGATCAGGGAGACACTGATACTATTAACATGCTGGAAAACAGTATCGTACCACAGAATATCTGGGCATCAAGATGTTTAAGGCATATATGATTAGCTGGAAAGTCTAATACTGGTTAGCTGGAAAGTCTAATACTGGTTGTCACAATGATGTTTTAAGATATTTACATTCTAACCCATCAAAGAAAAAAACACAGATGCCCTCAGAAACTTAAGTAATACATCACCTCTGCAACACTACAGTAAGACAAAGAATAGGGCCAGCACTATTAAAGGAAAGACAAAATTACAGTTTTAACCAAATTACTACAGCAAAACATTTAAAATACCAAGTTACATCTTAAAAGTCTATCCAGCGTCAGCAATTAAAGAATTACTCAGAAGATAAAAATTGTATCTATCTTGCCCACTGTCTCTCTCTCTCTCTCTCTCATTTAAATGAAATGTTACAGACAGGGTCCACTGGCTCATTGCACTAACCTGGCTACAAGATGGATAAATAAATGAATAAGCAAATCTATACAAAAAATAACCAATGAATGACAATGTATTGACCGTTAAAGCCCCACACTGCAGAACATAGTTTATTATATTCATAAAGAAGAGCACTGCTGTGATGCTTAGTGGAAGCGATTCTGTTTCTCCTTGCTGCAGTGATAATTCTGCATGCTGCAAAGGAACGCATCCAGAAACAAACCCTCTCATTTACCAAGAAATGTAATGCTAGGTTATTTTTAGTTTAAGACAATAGGTTGCTGTCTGAAATCATTTCCTCCTGCCCTTGATAAAAAAGAAAAAAAAGCTTCTGCCACTATTTGAAACATGCCATGCAGAAAATGAATGTTGAAACTTCTAAGAAAACTGGCATAGGCAAGGGTATTTTTCACATAGTATATTCTATAATCACACTCTAATACCTGCTTATAGAAAGTGTAACATTATTGTACTTACAAGAAGCTGGAAAAGATGTGTGCATATAGTCAC
This sequence comes from Protopterus annectens, assembly GCF_019279795.1. NCBI lineage: Eukaryota > Metazoa > Chordata > Ceratodontiformes > Protopteridae > Protopterus > Protopterus annectens. Next base: position 578,073,726 of record NC_056738.1, on the reverse strand, counting down.
ACTGTAGGATAGGACTGCTTACATGCAGCCTAAAACATTAACACAGTCAGTAATGCAGGCAGAGAGAAAGACAGAATATATTTTAGATTTTATATACAAGCATACAAAGAAGAATACAAAAGCCATAAATAAGTCTCCCTTTATCTGACCCTCAGTTGATGAGGTAGGTTCTGATAGACAGAATGTTAAAAATATTCTCCCTATTAGAGGTGCAAAACTCAATCTCGTGACTGCCAACACTTTTTTTTCCCCCAATTTTTGACCATCGAATCCCTCCTGGGAATTCTTCCCATTATTTCCACATCTATCTTGCCCCACCTCTGTTTAACCAAATTTGCAAGTTACTGCAAAACCCCCTCAGATATCTGTACTATTCAAAAAGAATTTGCCCTAGTCAATACCTGGTGTATAGATAAAAGGCTTAAACTGAGTAGCAAAAATGTAGCATTGTTTCTTTCAGAAAACTAGCACTTATGCACAGCATACAGCAAAAATAATACTCCCTTACTAAACAAAAAGATAGCCAGGAACTTGGGCTCCCTCCTCTTTGATCATATTACAACTGTATTCAGGAAATCATTCCACTTAGCACAACTAACAGCAAAGGCATTTCATCCAGAGCCAAAGTTGTTACAGCTCCGATACATTCAGCATTGATCAGACCCATTTAGAGTTCAATGCTCCCTTTATGATGAACCACACACAAAATAACAAATTTGAAAAGCACAGGTGGTTCCTAATCAAAACAATCTCTAGTCTTAAGAGCCATAGTTACCAGAAGAGTCTGGGAGCCCTCTCCTTATACTATATGTCTTATAGAACTTCTGAGGGGTGATCTGTGTTACACTTACTGAGCCATCAGAGATCCAGTAGCTCAATCTCTTATACAGGTTGATAGGTTCATAGGTAAGTACTAGGCTATCTGCCCAAGGACATTTATAAGCCTAGCCAGAATGTGTTGGCTTTCGCTACCCCCTTAGATTAGTTCCCTGTGCCTCTGTCCAGCAGAGCCATTAGTTCCCTGTGCCACTGTCCAGCAGAGCCACTGCAGTGATCCCCGGGGTACATTTTCTGTTTCCCATCCATCCGTCAAGGTTTCTCTTGAAGAGTGTTAGTGAGGGGCTCTGCCTGATGTATACTGGAATCCTGTTCCAAAGCATGGGGAGTCTCTGGGATAGGAATCTATCCCACCAGCATGTCCTATTTATCATTGTGGTGAGGTTTATATCTCTAGATCATGTGGCTCTCCGAGATTTGTTTTTTATTTAGGTGGAGCATGTCCATCAGTTCTGGGTTGGACATAGCTTTGTATGTCAGGCAGAGATCACCTCTGAGTAAGCAGTATGCAACCGAGTATAGCTGGAGTTTCTTGAGTCGGGCTGCATAGGGCATCTGTTTGAGGCCAGTAATCCTCTTGGTGATGTACTTTTGTGGTCTTTCCAGCCGTTGCAGGTGTCTTGTAAGGTACATCCCAAATGGGGCATTGTATTTTATGATGGGTCTAATAAGTGATGAGTAGAAAGGCATAATAACCTCTTTTGTACTAGATGCGAACACTTTTGTGATTAGGTGGGCCACATAGAAGAATTTTTTAACCACCTTGGCAATATGATTATGAAAGGAGATTACTATCTACTTGGGTCCCCAGATCCCTTATTACATTTTCTGTATTTAGGGTACTACCACCTATGGGGTAGTTCACGGGTACTTTGGAATGGTGTTGAAAGCCTTTGCGAGGTCTAGGTAGGCTCTAACTTCCCCATTTACTTACAGGGTGCACTGTCTTTCATACTGATGAAAAGTACGTATTAATCAGAAATCCCATTCAGGGCATAACACTTCACTAGGCAAAAGAAAAGACCAATGTACACATTATTGCTGATGCCCATAGCAAAGTTCCATTTTCAGCACATTTGCTTTATTGTCCAGCAAATATACTTTGTGACAGCTTAATCCATCCATCCACATCCCTTTTTCCCATTTTTGCACATTAGGCTGGGCTGTCACTTCAACGGTCGCAGTTATCTACAGCTAAGGTTTACACTGTTGGGTGGCTAGCCCTGTTGCAGTTGTTCTTCCACACCACACACTCGCATGCACGCTCACACCTATAGCTAATTTAGAGTATTCAATCCACCTACTGCATGTGTTTGGAATGGGGGAGGAGACTGCAGCACCCAGAGAAGAACCATGCGAACATAGGGACGACATGCAGAATCAACACAAAAGGCACCCCAGCTGAGAATCAAACGAGGGAACCTCTTGCTGTGAGGTGACAATCCTATCTGCTGCACCACTGTGCCACCTGTAAAGTAGATAAACAAGTCTCTCAAGCTGTAGCCAGCTACCCACTGAACACATCTCAACTCTGTCATTACTTTATAGATTAATGTTCTCTTTCCATTCATCTTCCACAGAACTAGCGGAGGCAACTATCGCTCAAGGGATAATCAGTTCCATTTCTTGAACCTCAGTCAGTTACAGCAAATCTTTCAGCATAGCCACTGCCACTATCAAACATCTGCATAACCTCTGGAAAAACCTAATTTCAGTCCCACTGAAAAAGTCAGTTTTTCTTTCTACTTCTGCACCCTTTAATAACCTCTGTACATTGCTGTCTCTTCTACAGTGCGACTTCAGAAACGTCATCTTCTATGATAACTGGTCATCCTTCCCTGGTACACCAGGACTCTCAATAAATAAATAAACAGTGCAGCCTGGAAGGATTAATCAGTGCAGTCAAAATGTATGTCTATATCACTATAAATACTTTTTCTGTACAAGTCATCATTAAACTGCATGTACGTACTTCTGTACCTTCAAACTTATTGCATTTTAAATAAACTCCTGCGTCAACACTGAAAAGGTTCAGTAGGTCAGCTCACCTTCCTAGTAAACAAATGGTAAGTAAATAAATAAAATAGTGCAGGATGGGGGTCTATATCAGAATATCGAAGTATTAAAACTTAGAATATTCTGATATCGAACACTATTCAGCGAACGCTAAGAATAGCGAAGCTGCAGAACAGCGAATTATTTCCTCAGGAAAGAATTTGGTTGGCCGTTTCTGTGGCTTTGCTATTCTTAGCACTGTGGTGGAAAGTTGCGGGTTGAGTTCAGGTAAGTGTGCGATTGTTTGTACGTTAGGGATAGGGGCGGGTTAAGTGAGTTAGGGTTAGGGAGCGGGTTAGGTGATTGTTCGATAGTGACGGACCTTAGGGTTAGGAGTTGGGTTAAGGTATGTGGGTAGATAGTAGTGTATGTTTAGTTTAGTGTAGCGTTAGATGTAGGAATTTAAGTGTATGTGTGTGGTTGCTGTTTGTTTGATGTGGTTGTGTTGTGTGTATGTGTTTCGGAGCAGCAAACTATTTCCATGGGAAAAGTTTGCTGTTCTGAATGTTTGATATTTTCATGTTTAGATGTTTTGGGGCCGATGAAATAGCGTTCACTATTTTCATATTTCGATAACATGATATAAACGCCAGGCTGGGAGGATTAGAGTTCCCATCCTGGAGAGAGTGGGAGGCATGTAGGCATGGACTCCCTCATGCATTGATATTCTTGGTAGAGATGCATAAACAGGTACTGGTCCTGCCTGGGGTAGGTGGGGCATCCAGCTTACATCAGTCCCCTTGTGGAAGTAACTGGCAAGGCAGAATTCATGCCCCATGTATGTCTCTCCTCTGTGGTGTTACCAACATGTGTTAAGTTTAAAGAAAAATACTCTCTGACAGCAGTATGACACTGCCCCAGGTGCCTCGATCTCCTCAATGGACTCATACATGGATCAAAGATGGTCAGTGGTAACTGCTTCCACATGTCAAGCATATAAAGGGAAGTCCTGGAGGAGCTGATGGTCAGCTATGGGGAGCAAAATTACCAGAAAAAGATTTCTAGATTTATGGTCCAGTCTTCCTCAGACTACACCACTTCTCTTTATTCAGAAATGCTGACTACCTTTCCAGTAATTAAAAGATCAAAGTGCTTTTCCTCTTAACTGTTTCAGCAGCTTTTGCATCTAAATGTCTTAGTCCCCCATGCTATTAAAAAACTGCACTCCCATTCACTGCAATATCCCAAAACATCTCAGCAACTTGGTGCAATGTCCTTCATTAGGCCTAAGTTTGCTCTCTCTGCTTCAGAAATTGCCTTTTCTGAAATAGATCCAGCAACAAAGAATGGTCTTTCTACTGAAGAAGTCAGCTTTAAGAGTGCATTATGGATTTGTGTTACCCAAATGCTTAAATGCAAAATTTAAACGGACAATGGCTGAGTTTTCTTTTAAAAATATGTATAATATTAATAACATATTATATAAGTTTTCTACATTTTATTTGAGATTTAATGTTACTTCAAGCTTTTGTTGATTTGGGCATATGTATGTAATGTGTGTACTTTTAATGTGTGCACTATCTACCATGCCAGTGATTTTTATACATTATGTACAATGTAAACTTGAATGCCTTGTGCCATCCCATACAACAGGTTAATGAGCAAGTAAATAATTTATAATACAAGAACATGTTGAAGACACTTGTTTAAAGTGAACCCACTTTCCGGGACACACCGTTAAATGTACCTTCGCACAGTTCAAGTTTTAAATATCTCATAAGAACTTGCAGTCCAACAACAGTCCAGCAAAGAGCGTTAATTCTCTACAGTACTGTCTCTCAATGGTCCTCTTTCCATGTTCATGCAGATCCCTAGCCTTCTATCAGGCAGCCCGTGAATATTCTTTATCATAACAAACTCACCCACAGTCTCTATGCCAAGTCCAGATTCCTCCGACTTGAGAGATAAACACCTTTGCCTTTCTTTTTTTCTGACCATCCCTTATATAGAAAGTGAAGTGTGCCCTCCTCCATTCAGGGCAGGCATGGGGAAAAAAAAAAAAATATATATATATATATATATATATATATATATATATACACACACACACACACACACACACACACACACACACACACACACACACACACACACACACACACACACACACACACACAGTCGATATAAAAAGTTTACACACTCCTGTTAAAATGCCAGGTTTTTGTGATATAAAAAATGAGACCACAGTAAATCATTTCAAAACTTTTCCCACCTTTAATATGACGTTTAACCTGTACAATTCAACTGAAAAACAGACAAATCTGTTAGGGGAAAAATATAAAAAATGTAAAATAAGCTGGTTGCATAAGTGTGCACACCCTTAAACTAATACTTTGTTGAAGCACCTTTTGATTTAATTACAGCATTCAGTCTTCTTAGATAGGAGTCTATCAGTATGGAACATCTTGTCTTGGTAATATTTGCCCATTCTTCCTTGTAAAAGTGCTCCAAATCTGTCAGATTGTGAGGGCATCTCTTGTGCACAGCCCTCTTCAGGTCACCTCACAGATTTTCTATTGGATTTAGGTCTGGGCTCTGGTTAGGCCATTCCAAAACTTTAATTTTCTTCTGGTGAAGCTGTTACCTTGTTGATTTGGATGTATGCTTGGGGTCATTGTCATGTTGAAAGGCGAAATTCCTCTTCATCTTCAGCTTTCTAGCAGATGCCTGAAGGTTTTGGGCCAAAAGTGACTGGTATTTGGAACTGTTCATAATTCCTTCCACCTTGACTAAAGCCCCAGTTCCAGATGAAGAAAAGCAACCCCAAAGCATGATACTGCCACCACCATGCTTCATTGTGGGGATGGTGTTCTTTTGGTAACGCAAAGTGTTGTTTTTGCGCCAAACGTACCTTTTGGAATTGTGGCCAAAAAGTCCAGCCTTGGTCTCGTCAGACCATAACACATTTTCCCACCTGCTTTTGGGAGACTTGATGTATTGTTTTGCAAATTTCAGCCAGGCCTGGATGTTTTTCAGTGTAAGAAAAGGCTTCCGTCTTGCAACCCTACCCCATAGCCCAAACATATGGAGAATATGGGAGATTGTTGGCACATGTAGTACACAACCAGTACTTTCCAGAAATTCCTGCAGCTCCTTCAGTGTTGCTGTAGGTCTCTTGGCAGCCTCTCTGACCAGTTTTTATCTTGTCTTTTCATCAATTTTGGAGGGAAATCCAGTTCTTTGCCATGTCACTGTTGTCCATTATTTTCTCCACTTTTTGATGACAGTCTTCACTGTGTTCCATGGTATATCCAATGCTGTGAAAATTTTTGTACCCTTTTCCTGACTGATACCTTTCAATAATGAGATCCCTTTGATGCTTTGTAAGCTGTCTGCGAACCATGGCTTTTGCTGTAGCAGGCAGCTGAGTAAATGTCTGGAAAATCCTACTAGGACAGCTGAACTTTATTTGGGGTTAATCAGAATATCTTTAATTAATGGCAGGCATGTACCCAAGAAGACTGAATGCTGTAATTAAATCAAAAGGTGCTTCAACAAAGTATTAGTTTAAGGGTGTGTAGACTTATGTAACAAGTTAATTGTATGTTTTTTATTTTTTATATTTCCCCCCTAACAGATTTGTTTGTTTTTCAATTGAATTGTACAGGTTATAGGTCACATTAAAGGTGGGAAAAGTTTTGAAATTATTTATTGTGGTCTCATTTTTTTTATATCACAAAAACCTGGCCTTTTAACAGGAGTGTGTACACTTTTTATATCCATTTTGTGTGTGTGTGTATATGTGTGTGTGTGTGTGTGTGTGTGTGTGTGTGTGTGTGTGTGTGTGTGTATATATATATATATATATATATATATATATATATATATATATATATATACAGATAGATACACTTATGTAGACACATATTGCAAGCATCCTTCATTAAAATTGTTTTTTAACTCTCTTTATTTGCCTCCACTATATGAGATCGTCCTCCTCCTCCTGGTCAAATGGCCCACTCAATCCCTCACTGGAGTGAGTGTTGACTTTGAAGAGTCATCAATCAGACAGCAATCAGGAGTGGTTTGAGAATTTTGCTGCTTTAAGCCCTACTTCCCAAATGCAACCAGAAAGCGCCAGGGAGGGAACATGGAAATAACTGATCACAGAGGCCATCTTCTCATTTACATAAGGGATGTTCCCTCTAAGTAGCCCTGCCCCTTCCCCAAAAGCATCAGTGGTGGTTTCCCTAAAAACTGTACCACCCACTATGCTCTCCAAGTATATGCAACCCTCCCCACCCCACTGCGGGAGGTGATCAGGCCATGCCTCTTCAAACCACCCTCTCCCTGCCTGGCTCCTCCCAATATTAGGCTGTTAATTAAATTCCCATCACCCATGTCACAATAAGGGCTCCATCCCTTGGCACCATGGAGCCAGAAATAAAAATGAAATATTTATACCTTTGTAATAAAATATACGGTCATACAATACATAGGTATGTAGGTATACATGTACGGCAGGTGATGTTGGCATGCGATCTCCATCAAAATTTATTAGGAGCAAAAAATGTATTACATCCAGGATTTAATTTAAAAACAGATTAAGGACAAATCAATCATTTCAAAAGTCCACCATATAACAATAAGCATCGTTATTCCACAAGGAAACCTGGCTGCTAACCAGGACACTGGACCAATGCATATGAAGCATTTCAGCCACTACCAGATGTATGTAGCAATATAACTATCATAAAGAAAAGTTAAAATAAAATGTATGCACTATTTACAGTAATGAACAGAGAACAATTTAACAGCAAATACAAAAAACAGCAGCAATATGACAACCAGAAACCAAAATTGTGTTTCTTAGAAAACTAATTTAGAAAATAATCTCTCACTAGTCACACGGGGTATATTAATCAACAGGAGAAACCAACAATTAACAAGAAAACCTACTTATGGCACTAAATATATGCATCAAAAAATATTTCAACAAGATGCTACTTTTTTTCCAAATCACCAACTGCAGCTTTCTAAAATAACTAAGTGTAAGTTCAAAATAAACAGGCCGTACAACGGCTGTGCTCTGCCTTTTACCACAAAATGATCTGTGCATGACCGTGTGTGTGTGTGTGTGTGTGTGTGTGTGTGTGTGTGTGTGTGAGTAAGTGTGGGGAGACGGATACAGACCTTCACATTCAAAGATAGGATTTGACTTAATTTATAACAAACTTTAAAACTGGTGTATATATATATATATATATATATATATATATATATATATATATATATATATATATATATAAAACACTGCCGTAAGGACACAACAGTGTTTCAGCTACAGTAGGCACCTTAATGTTTATGGACATCAGGCTTGGAATTAAGCTTTGTGTTTCCAAATTATGGCCAAACAATAAACTTGTACTGCACTGACAAGCTCAAAAATGGACAAAATGTGGCATGCCTAGAGTTGCCACAGTTTTTTTTTGGCCTAAACAAAATGTGGCATGCCTAGAGTTACCACAGTTTTTTCTTTTTTGGCCTAAACAAAATGTGGCATGCCTAGAGTTACCACAGTTTTTTTTTTGGCCTAAATGCACCAATAAAATCATATAAAGTAAAAAGTGAAAAGTCATGGGCATTCAGAAGCCATGTAGCTACAACAATTATGTCCTTAAGGGCTGATTTGCATATATCCCAGGAGGTTTACAATAAAGACTCTAGCTTGGCTGGGTCTTTCTTGAAGCATATATAAGAGAGACATTGGTCAACTGATTTAGACAACAGCTTTCCTGCCTACTTTATTTTGTCAAAAGGAATGCCGTCAACTTTTGTGATAGACTGGTGTAATATCAAGGTTGGGATATATTCACATTTTGTGGTATTTTGCGATTTAGGAGTTGGCATCTATAGGTTCATAGAGTCATAGGTTCATACTAGGCTATCTGCCCTAGGGCATTTATAAGCCTAGCCAGAGTGTGTTTGGCTTTCGCCACCCCTTGGAATGAGTATACTGTGCCCATTTTAAGGTTTAGTTTACTGTACCTCTGTCTAGCAGTGACACAGAAGTGACCCCAGGGGTAAACCTACGATCTCCCATCCACTCGTCAAGATTTCTCTTGAAGAGAGTCAGTGAGGGGCTCTGCCTAACATGGACTGAGATTTTATTCCAGAGTGAAGGGAGCCTCTGGGTTATGAATCTGTCCCTCCAGCATGTCCTATTTATTTCTGTGCTGAGGTTCAAATCTCTCGCTCGCGTAGCTCTGGTGGATTTGGATTTTCTGAGGTGGAGCATGTCTATTAATTCCGGGTTGGACATGGCCTTGTACATCAGGCATAGATCGCCTCTGAGTAGGCGGTGTGCTACTGAGTAGAGCTGGATTTCTTTAGCCGGGCAGCATATGGCATATGATTGAGTCCCTTGATCCTCTTGGTGAGGTACTTTTGGGGTCTTTCCAATTGCTGCAGGTGTCGGGTAAGGTACATCCCAAATGGGGCATTGTACTCAATTATGGGCCTGATGAGGGAAGAGTAAAGGGGCAAAATGATCTCTCCCGATCTAGATGTGAATCCCTTCATGATAAGGTGGGCAATATAGAAGGTCTTTCTAACCACTTTGGCAATGTGAGTGTCAAACGAGAGGTTACTGTCAACTTGGGTCCCCAGGTCCCTAATTACTTCTTCCATACTTAATGGATTACCACCTATGTGGTAATTTGTGGGCACTTTGTTTTTCCCAAAGGTTATGACTATACACTTTTTGGTGTTTAGTTTTAGGCCATGGCTCTGGCACCAGTTTTCCATTTCTATGAGACCCTTTTGAAGGATGCTTGTGTCCACTGAAGAATCAATTATGGTGCCCAGTTTGCAGTCATCTGCGAACTTGGTCAGCCACAATCCTCCCATGTTAGCCTGTACCTCAGAAAAATAAATACCAAACAAGAGAGGTCCCAGGACCGAGCCCTGTTGGATGCCACTTGTGACTGGTTTAGAGTCTGACATGGCTCCAGCAGTTCTGACCTTGTGGGTTCTGTCCTTGAGCCAGTTTACAACCCGTCTTATGACATTGGGGTTTATATTTAAGCTGGAGAGCTTGTCTATGATGCCCGAGTGGGGTATTGTGTCGAAGGCTTTAGCAAGGTCAAGGTAGGCTGTGTGAACTACCTTACCTTCGTCAATGGCCTTGGTGACTGTTTCAAAGAAGTCAACCAGGTTCAAGAGGCAGGATCTGCCCTTAACAAAACCGAATTGGGTAGGATCCAGTGTCTGTAGGTCCCCAATGTCTTTGTTTATGAGTTCCATAATGATACTCTCCATAGCTTTGCAGACCAGGCTCGTCAAGTTTCCAGGGTCCGTAGAAGCACCTCCTTTGTGGAGTGGGACCACTGTTGCTGTACGCCATTCTTTGGGTACATATCCTATAGTAAGGCTGAGATTAAACAGCTGCCTTATGTGTGGGTTTAGCTCTTCTTGGAGTTCATGTAGCACGCAACCCGGGACACCGTCTGGTCCCATTGATGCTGTGTTTTTAGCTTTGGAAAGGGCGGCTCTCACCTGGGCATCTGAGATGTCAGGGAGGCAACACTCTGCTGGGATAGATATTTGTCCCTTTGGGGGGGAGGGGGGAGAAAAATTTGCATTGAACCTGTCTGCTAGTATGTTGGCAATGTCTGTGGGTTCAGTGTATTTTTTGTCATTTTGGACTAACTCTGAGCATATCTGGGAGTTTCCACTCAGGTTTCTAACATAACTAAAGAAAGCCTTGTGATTATCTTTAGTGTCTTGTGCAATTTTTCTCTCAAAGTTGGCCTTGGATGATTTTATGAGTGATCGTAGTTTTTTGCCAGTACTGATCAGAGATGCCTTCCCTTTTAGGGATTTTGCTCTATCATGTAGTAGCTTCCTCCTTCTGTTGTATAGCTTATTAATGGCTGGGGTCCACCAGACAGGACGCCTGCCTTTGGGGGAATGGGTCTTGGTTTTATTTGGGATTGCATGATCCATGCATTCTTGTACGTGTCCATAGAATGCATTTATAAAGGATTCAGCAGAGTGGGCTGTGGTTTCCACTGGCCTCGGGGCCTTGAAGGATTCCACTTCGGTCTTAAGAAGTGTGAAGTCAGCTTTTAAAAAGTTCTTCACTGTGGTCTTCTGTGCTGGGGGTGGGGGCGGGATGTGGATTTCCAGGGAGATTAATTTATGGTCCGATCTTACCAAAGAGGGGTATACTTCAGGTATGGGGCATTGTGTCCCCATGTTTCTGATGATCAGGTCTAATATGTTTTCCCCTCTTGTGGGAGGGGTGACTAGTTGTTCCATAGCATTTGAGTTTATGAATTCTAGGAACCTTTGGGCTAGGGTATTGGGGCTTGAGTAATGCTCCCAGTCTATGTTTGGGTAGTTGAAGTCCCCCAAAATGATGATGCTTGGAGAGACCTTCATATTCTCCAGTGTCTTTAGGAAGGCCGAGTGGGGTTCCTGAGTTTGAGAGGGTGGTCTGTAGCATGCTACAAACTGGAGGGCGGTTTTGCCCACTGTTAGTTGCACATGGATGGTCTCTGATGCTTCGTGCATTGCCACTAACCTGGAGGTGTGGGTATCTTTGATGAATATGGATACTCCCCCTCATTTTGTGGTTTGGTCCACGTTCTGGGGCCGAAAAGCATGATATGAGGTATAACCTGGTAGTGCTGGGGTGCTCTCTGGAGCCTTGAACCAGGTTTCTGTCACTGCACAGACATCGATGTTCTCCATACTGAGGAGGGCTTCGAGAGCATGCATCTTGAGGTTTAGACTTCTGGCGTTGAGCAGCATTACCCTTAGTTTCTTTTTACTTGTGTTTTTTAGGGAGGTGGGTTCATCTTTTGAGCCTTGCCTAAAAAAGGCACTATGGGGGTGGCAAGAGCCTTTGCCAATATCTGAAAGCCCAGGGGTGACAGGTGCAAGCCGTCCCTTGTGAAGCAGCGTGGCTTGTCGAGCATGTCATGCCAAGCAGACAGACATTGGATCCCCTTAGAATGACACCAATAATTAAGCCAATTGTTAAAATTTATCATTTTGTCTTTGTACTGTGGCATCATTCTTGGTGAGGGTAAGATGCTGCTCAAGGTCAGGGTCATACCAGCCTGGGCTACATAATCAGAGAGCTCCTCTATGTCTCTTTTCATGTAGTCCAGGGAGGTACACATCTCAAGTCATTCACACCAGCATGGACAATGATTGAGTCATATTTGTATCTGCTTTGGAGTGACCTGAGTGCTTGTGTTATGTGGCGGATTCTAGCTCCCGACAGGCAGTTTACTGTGACCTTTTCCTTGTTCAGCCTGGTGAGCGGGACGTCAGTGTGTCTGACTATAGAGTCACCTATTACAAGTGTGTCAGGTATGTTGTTTAGCCTTAAGGGCTGTGACTGTTTGGCACACTGACTTTGTGAATTATGTGTTGCATGTGTTTTGTTTTGAGGTAGTGGTTGCTTGGATGTCTGCTTTGGAGGTCTCTGTTGCTTTGGTAGATTTTTATTTAGAGCCTCTGAGTATGTTTTTGTGTGTTTATGTATTTGGTTTGCAGTTGTGGTAGGTCTATGTGAGACTGGATTTGTGGTTTCCTTCTCCTCCTAACTGGTTATGCCAGTACTGCGTCGAGAGAGCTCAGCCTCCAGTTTGGCTATATGGTTTCATCTCTCACATATATTTGTATTTGTTGAGAGGAGGAGAGGGTTGTCTGTGTACATGAGGCAGTTGTAGCATTGCTTCAAGATTCCCAGATTCACCAGCTGAATTGGAGAGGAAGCCAGCAACTGTCCCTTCGACATGCCAGAATAGTATAAGGAACTGCTATGAAACTGAATCAGAAAGGACCTATAGGGGATAGGGTACTCAAGGGGATTTTAGGAGGATGTGGTGATTTTTTAGTTAAAAAGTGCTTACCTTATACAAAATGCCTATAGGAGCAAGTGAGGGGATTTTTAGAATGAGAATAGAATGCTATAAGCAGCAGAGAGTTGGGGTGTGCACAGGGGCTTGCCTTCTGCAAAAGAAATTTTTTAAAAGTCTTTGTTGAATTATCACTTGTAACATAGGCAAATTTACATTTATATAAAAGTAATCAAACTATACTAACAAATTAATGTTTACAAACATTATACTTCACATATGTTATACATCATACAACCTAAGCAACATTATATAAATTAATTAATTCCTGCCCTTTTTTAAACAAAAGACATCTTTATTAAGAGACTGAACAAAAGATAATACAAAAACTGACAGGCAATCATACATTTATATAAATGAAAACATGTCACACCGGCACAATCCTAGTTGCAAGCATTTTACATCACAAACCATACTGACACACTCCCAGTTGCGAATATTATACATCACTTACAATCTACGCAATCATTTTCAATCAAACATTACATAGCTCATTTAATTCCTGCCTTCTGTTAAACCTTATTCCTCACCTATATGTATTGTTCCCACAATTCTCATTTTCCTAAGTAGATTGCTCCTACCCTTTTCTACAGATCTTAATTCCAGCTGTTTTATCTCTGTTACTATAGTCACTACTTCTAGTATAGTTGGTTTAGATTTTGATTTCCATTTTCTAGTAATTGCTTTTTTGGCAGCCACCATAATTCGACACAGCAAGGCCTTACCATGTCTAGACAGTTCCAATTCTATATCATAGCTCAGAAAACTCATCTCCCTTGTCACACCAATCTGCCCACCTAGCATCTCCGACAGTGCATCTTGCAGGCAATCCTTAAAGTCTGCCAACTTACCACACTCCCAGAAAATATGTTCCCAATTACCTTTTTCTTCCCCGTCACACCTCCAACATTTGTTGTCTACCTGATTGAAAATTCTCTGGAGTCTACTTGGAGTATAGTAATATCTATGCAAACATTTCCAAGCAAAAATCCTAAATCTTCTAGATTTTGTTGCATATTTGGTAGACATATATATATCTTCCCATTATTTCTTTGTGAATTGCTTATCCATTCTCTCTTCCCAATCCTTTCTAACCTCCTCTGGTTCATTCTTATAGTTATCATGCAATATTTTATACGTCAGCTAATTATTCCTTTTTTAATGGCAGCTTCTGTTCTACATTCTAGCAAAAACTCTACCAGTGCTGGTCTTTCATTTAGGACTCCCCCTATTTCTTTCTCTTTGCGTATACTCTGATATCTGCAGTCCAAATAAATTCTTGGTATCTTCCCATTCTATGATCTTTCCCTCTCTAGTTATTTGCTCCCACTACCTTGATTCCTTTGCCAGTTTTCTCCAATAAATTCCAGCCCCCTCTTGCCTATTGCCTATATCCCCAATTGTACTCATCCCTATTGGCAGAATCTCCTTTTTCCATTCCTGTATTGGCTTAGTTCTTAGGATACTTTCTGCTACTTTATAGATATAATATTCTGTATGATTACTGTTATTCTCCTTAAAGGCCTGCATCCAGAATCCCAGTCTCTCCTTGATTCTTGAGCTTCCCCCCATTTCATTATCATCTCTTTCCACTTTGAATTATAGTTTTCTGCTTGTGCTATGTAAAGCAGACAACTGTGTAGCTCTGAAATACCCCTTCAAATCTGGGAATCCCAATCTGTCCTGTGAAGAGTCAGCTTATCCCACTTGACTCTTGCTGTCTTCCCCACCCAGATAAAGTCCTTCAGCTCTTTGTTAACTGCTATCCACAGCTTCTCCTCTGGTTGATAAAAATATGCCTGACCTGTGTATAGGACTAATGGGATTAAAAACATTTAAACTGCTTGTATCTTGCTATTCATATAACAAAGCTTCCATTTTCTCAGTTTTTGTATTTTCTTTTGTTTAGTCTCTTCCCACATATACTTAGTTGCATTTTATCATATCTCCATAAACATGGATATTGCTGAACCAATTCATATGTGGGTACATAATTTACCACTATTGCCTTTATTTTAGCCTCATTAATTTTGTATTCCAAAAATATTTGAAACTGTCTCAAAATGTTCCACAATGCTGTAATGTCTCTCTGATTTTGTCAGGTATAAAATAATATCATGTGCAAATAGAACCAGCATTTTGACTACCATACCAATTATATCCTTGAATTTCTGAGTCCCTTACTTTCTTTGCCAATGGTTGTAAATATACTGCACATAACAAAAGAGAAACAGGACACACCTGTCTGGTTTCTCTGTTCAAGCAGAAATTATCAGAGAGAACCCCACCTACTTTAATTTTCACCTCCAAGCCTTCATATATCCTCCTAATCAACCTTATAATTTTTACAGGAAATGCAAATGTTTCCATAGCCCTGCTAATAAAGTCACAACTTACCCTGTCAAATGGTTTCTCTGCTTCAAGACGGACCAACAACAATGGTATTAACATTCTGCCTCCCTCTGGATCATCAACGTTCTGTTAAAGTTGTCAAATGTTTTCCTCCCCTCCACAAAACCACATTGACCCATATCTATCAAATTTGGCATTACTTTTCCCATTCTTTTAGCCATTATAGACATAAACACTTTATAATTATGGTTTACTATTGAAATAGGCATGTATGAAGCTGGATCTGGTGGATCTTTACCCTCTTTAGGTATTACAAGCATAAACTGCTTTTTTCCAAGATTTTGGTGCTTCTTCTCATCTAAAAATACTGTTAAACAAAACCTTTCATATCTTTATTATTTTTTCCATCCTAGCTTCCAAACTTCCAAAGGAATACCATCTATTCCTGGGGACTTTCCTAAAGACTGGTTATACATCACAATTTTTAATCTTATCTCCTCCAATCCTAATGGTTAGTAATTAAGTCTCATCTATCTCTAACCTTGGCATATTTATTTCTTCCATAAACATTTTCATTGTATCTTTCTTGATTTTCATAGTTCTTTGCTTTATACAGACTTTTATAGAATTTCCAAAATATTTCTAATACTTCTACAGGATCTCTTGTTAGCTTCCTTATTATAGGCTCGCTAAGCTTGACAATAGCCCTTTCTACTTTCTGTTGCCTGAGTCATTGTGCTAAACATTTTTGTGCGCTAATATTATTATCAAAAACAGGTGCTTAACAGCAATCTTTTTAAACTCGTGTATATTATCAAGGTAATCCCTTATTTTCTGCTTAGCATTCTGCAGTTGGTCCTCTTCTTGTTCTGTGAGATTCCCCCTATTCTGCAATACTTTAACCTTTGTCAGTACCTCTAAATAATTCTTGTTACCTCTTAACCATAGCTCCCTTTCTTTTATTTCCACCTTATTTTTAAACTCTACCTTAATTTTATCCCATTCCCTAGCTATAGTTTCAGATGTAATTTTTATCCTGACAAATACCTCATGAATAATCTCCATTACCCTTTCCTTAAATTCCTCTCTTTTCAACAGATAGGTGGGAAAGTGCCAGTGTCTCATTTTTATTTCATTACCCTGTGTTTTTATTTTAGTTGTTATTGGCGCATGATCTAAAATAATTGAGTGCATATCAAGACCTGCAATTAAATGCAAATCTTCCTGTGAAATGTAAATTCTGTCTAGCTTATCCCAGTTTTAATATCTTGGGGAATGATATGTAAATTCACTCCGAACTCCTGTTGCTGAATTCACATGTTCAGTGCCAAATATTTTAATAAATTTCTTCAAAAATCTACCCTCCTTTGTTATACTTTCCCTTCTGGGCCCCTCAGAGACATTTTCAGTGCTGCAAATCAAATTCCAGTCCCCACACCTATAACTAATATTCCTTGCTGAAAGCTGATTATTTCTCCCAGATTTTTCTTAAGTTCCATTATAGCAGTTTTAGGTGGAATATAAAAACATGCCAGTGTAATCCCCCCCCCCCTTGCCAGTAGCACCTTAGCACTATAAATCTGCCATTATTATCTTTTTTAACTTCTTCTATCACTATCGGAGCTCCTCTTGCAATTAATATAAGTACTCCATTTTTTCTTTGTCTCAGATACTCCACTGAATGACCATCCTAAAAACCTTTATTTATCAAATTCAGTTTCATTTTTTTCAAGTGTGTTTCCTGTAACATAGCTATTTGCACTCTACATTTTAATACAGTTCACTATTCTTTCTTTTTTGTATTTATATGTGAGACCATTGAGATTTAAAGACATTACAGAAAGTATCATTGCATTAAAAGTTATTACCACCTTTTATGTATAACACCTTTTTTGTTGCATATCTACTTCCACGTTTTGTGTTACATGCATACACTGTTTGGCAGGTTGAACTTTTATATAGTTGTTTCTTGTAATATCCATTTCAGTCTATGTTATATCTTACAAAACTGTTTGTTTTATTGAAAGCCCTCAAAAAAGCCCCCTAAAACCTATTAATTTAATACTAACATACTAACACATAAACTATGTACATCCTCAAATATTGAAGTTTACCCCCCCCAATAGGAACAAATGCCCCAAACTGACAGCCACAATGACAAACTTGACTTAACCTAAAATAAAGGTTATCCATGCTAAGGTGCATGATATAGCCTGTGCTTCTACTAAGTGCTAACTGGTTTTGTCTTATCTTTACAGCTCTCCCAGCAGGGAAAACCCCAAATGCTTTCAGAAAACATTATCTCTGAGCCAGTTTCTCTTTTCTATTTTTCCCTTAGCCAATCACTCTCCACCAGACTGTAACCAATTTCTCTTTATCAGATTTTCTCCATGGAGACATGAGAACTAGACAGCCAATGTTTCTTTACCAGATTGTCTCCATGGAGACATGAGAAGCAGACGGTCAACTTCTCTTTATCATATTGTTTCCATGGAGACATGATGGCCAGATAAGGAATTGCTACTAAACATACATTCACTTGCTAGAAAAATGCCTCACAATATTCAATATTCCTTTGTCATTTACTTGTTTTCTCTTAAAATGTGTTACTAAATCAGTCTAAGGTACATAATCCAGTCATTCCCCATGCAAGAATGAGAAATAGCATACTAATTTTTCTTTTGTCATGCTCTTTTAACCAGGTTTTTTTTTTACACTGCATTGCCTACATTTCTTAAAACTGAGCAAGAAGACAGAGAGAAGGGAGAAAGAAAGGGGAAAAAAGAACAACATCACCTATTTAAATCTCCATACACTTAAATGTAACTGAGGATACTTTACTTTATAGCACACAAAGAAAATAGCACTATTTTTGTAGTGTATGGTTAAGAAAAAAAGTTATCTTTACTTACAGTTAACTTTCTTCCCTCCATTCCCCTCCCCAAAGCATTTTTGCAAACATTAATGACATTAATGGGCCTTTCTCCCAGGGCCTCCACTGAAAATTGGCTTAGTTTCAAGTCGACTTTCCCAGTTAACAAATGTTAAATAAAATAAAAATAAAATAAAATAAAATGAAGCAGGGCATATACTTTAAAATCCCCCACAGGTCAAACAAGTTCTGAAAAAAAGTCCAACATTTCCAGATTTTCTTGTTCTGTCATATTTCACAAATATAATTATTGCACTGTATGCCTACATTACGTTACTGGTTTTATCATTATTCATCTCCATCTTCCAAATCCTGTCTCTGCTTCATTTCCAATGTACTCTCAAGTCTTCTGCTCAACTCTCATGCTCCCTTTCTTCTCTCCAACATTTTCTGTTGAAATACTGGAAAGTGTTTCACAGGTACAGTCTCTCTGTGGTTTTTATTACCAGAAGAACAAGAAGTAGAATCTTCTTCTGTTTCACAGCTCACTTTTTGTTGGACAAACATTTCTATTTCCTCCTTAGCATGTACTTCTTCAAAAAATAATGTTGTCCCTCCAGGGAAGAATACCTTGAAGACAGCTGGGTATAGCAGTTTGAATCTCGCACCCGCGTCTCGACGTTCCCTGAATAGTGGAGTGAATTTCCTCCTTTTCTGCCTGATGTACAACGAGTAATCATTCTCCACAAACACTCTGCTGTTTCCCACTTTAAAAATGTTGTCCTTCTTTCTGCCACAGTTTTGTCAAAATTGACTACTTCAGCCCACTTGCTTATTTGTGCTTTCATAAAATTAATGCAGTCTGTTCCTTCCAGCTTCTCTGGTATAACTGAAAATCTAGGGTTTTCCCTATGTGTTCTGTCCTCTAATTCTATTATTTTTTTAAACATCTCTTCCTGAGTAGTTTCATATCCAGCGAGCCTTTTCTTCATTTCAACCTCTGATTTTTGCAACTTAATCACCTCATCTGAATATCTGTTTAAATCTTCTTCCATTTCTTCAAGCCTTTTGTTGTTTTGTGTTGATAGACTCCATCAGTGTTTTATTTATTTAACCAGGTCTGTCTGCAGTTGTCTTATATCTTCCTGTAGGTTACTGGAAGTCATGTCTGGAAGTTGCAGTGCTTTTTGCTGAACAGCTGCAGAACTTTCCCCAGTTAGTGTTTCTTTCTCAATTTTTGTAGCTGATTTTTTTTCAGACACTCTGTATTTCTTTTTTCCTGGCATCCAGATAGTAGACTTACTAGTCAGTTACTGAAATGTACCCATAAACACAAAAGTCTGCTGTCCTTCTGTGTTGAGTTTTTTGTTTTCACACTGGGAAAGCTAGAATCAAGCTGTTACTCAATGTGCAGCAATCTTAGAAGTCCCACCTCCTGTAAATGTCAGCATTATGCTTGTCAATCTACTAGAGTTTCAGTTAACGTCAGCAGATCCATATCACTGACCCAAACATTTTGAAGTACACAGCAACTGTTTCTCCTTTATACAAACAGTATGGTGGTTCCTTTTATATAACATGCATTCTGCTACAATACTGCATTATTGTGCACAGCAGCTTGGAAATCTGATGGGCTATGCCACTCATCCTTTTAATTGTTCAATGTATCTTTAGACACTGCACACAAATATGTTTGATCTCTAAGAAAGTTTTAATAATTTTCAGAGCTGCACAGGGTTAGTTTCTAACATGTGTATTTAGATTAATTTCTCTTGTTCATGTTTTGATTTTAGATACAACACAAATGGACATTTGTTAATGTACAATTTTGAATATTCTTTTAGTTGTCCATAACACCTTCTGAGATTTTTGTCCCAAATCACTAAAATTAATTTTTTATGATCTTACCTGAAAAGCATAAATTAAAAAATGGATCTCTTCCTTAACTTGTGGGGCACTGTCTTCCAGGCTCCAGTTCTGACAGAGAGGTAATTAGTTTACACAACACATTAAGCATAAGGTATTAGAATTGAGAAAACAAGAGATAGACATGCTTATGGCTCACTGGTTTATTTTTAAATGCCCAGAACCCTTTGGTCACATGACTCTCATCCTCATATATCACGTCTTCTTAAAAGAATATGACACAGACAGCCAACTATTTAAAACTCCACACTGACTCCAAGGAGTTACCATCTGGTCTTGTGATGAGTCAAATCCATTTCACCATGCCAAGTCACTTTTATGTCACAAATAGCATGAATTTAGTCTTGCTAAGGTACTATTTGCTGTACTCCATGGCATCGATGAGTCATGTCCACTATTAATTTAGAATAATTTGTGAGGGTGACCTGCTACAGGTCCGGATGGCCATGTCATCAGCATACAGTGACTAATATATTAATGTGATAAAGGTATAGACTAAATGAGTTTAGCAAAATAATGAAAAATAAGGGCCTATAACAACATATGAGGCACGCTTAAGCTTAATGTACAGAATTTATATCTGACAATTAATCACAAAGAGTATCTCATCTAAAACCACTGAAGTTATTGTTTCCCCGTAACTCTGCCTTGGTTAAGCTCATTATAGATCAGAATGCACCATTTGTTAAGTATCTCATTAAATACAGAAAAAACTCAAAAAACTGTAGACATTCCTACAAAAAGGATCTCAGGGCTCAAAAATCTTAGTTATCAGGAAAGGCTGAAAGGATAGAATCACTATCCCTGTATTTTGTGTCATGTATCATATCAGCTTTTGAAGGGAGACAAATACTTTGGGACCCACGGCGGTCTTCAAACACAGATTAGTCAAATGGAAGCTGCCCTAAAATACATCCTTGGACTTACAGGCCTTTAGTAGAGGGTAGTTATTGACAAGGCACATATGACTTGTATTTCTTGTGATTCCTCTGAACAGGAGTAGTAAAAGTTAAAAGCCACTGGAGTACCTCATGAAGAAATGCGAAGCAAGGTGACTTAAACCATACTGCATTTTTTAATTGCCTTGAGTATGTTTTTTCCCAGGTAATTGGCATGTTTACTTTTTGGGGCTTTCACAGCCTATACGTGAGATTCAGTTTAGGGGACTTAAGACTTTAATTTCTGTGATGAGATCATTAACAAAGAGTTTTGCAATTAGAGCCTAGAATTGTGGTCTATTAGGTACTGTAGTCATGGTTTTGGTGCTTGGGGGATCAGGTCATTTGGATATGCAGAAAGTTTCAAAGTTGAAGACAGTTGCTGGACTACATCCATGCTACTATATACAAAGGTTTATTTCTACTATTTATTTCAATGTACTGTGTTTAGCTCTTCTCTTTAGTGTATTAACTAAAGGTAGGGATAGGTAGGAAAACATACTGTATTACTGTATTTGTCACTATAGGTCTGCTTTCTATGTTTTTCCTTCAGTATTATTTGTTAATTGACTGCTTTTCCAGTTTTCAGACACAGTTCCTACTTGTATTTTGTTTGTGTGCATGCTTTTAAGGGTCGATTCTTTTCCAATTAGACTGATTTTTTTTCAGGTTTCCGAATCATTACAGACACAATTTTGTGTGAACTCTATGGATTAGGTAAGTATTGATTATTTTTATTATTATTTATATGTGTTTAAAAGTTTTTTTATACAAAAAGTAATTAATGACTACATGGTAGGAGTTGTAAATACAATGTGTTTTGTGGAGTTAATTTCTGCTGTGTGGATAGAGGTTAGTGACTGCAGTTTTAAATATGTTTGCATGTGAAGATTTTAATCTGTGATTATAGGTAAAGTGCTTATTGTGATCTTTCTGATGGCTTCATAGGGGAAATGTTTAGAGTATGGTGTAGTGTTTGTTTACAGTCACTACAGGATGAAGGGACATCCTTACTTAGTGTTAATTAAGTCTGGGCTTTGATAGCACAGATTTGGGAAAACTGTCTGGTGTAGTTGCTTATTTGTCTTTTCAACATAACACACATTGAAATTTGTGTCTTAGGTTAGGATAAATATAGCCAAATATGCATAAACAGATGAACAGATACAAATATGTGTGCATCTTTTGTGCATACATCAAATATGCACACAGTGTCTAAGTATTTGCTCAACCTCTGGTAAAACATTTCAAAATGAGCTATTTTTGAAACATTATTATTAATGCATAATGTATAAATAATTCAGAAGCCATTTCCCACAAGTAAATTACTCTGTAGCAAAGTGAAAATTAATATAAAAAACGGTATGACAACATAGTAGAAAATGTATTGAGCTGTTAAGTAAAAATGCATTTTTTCAAGTCACTAAATGGAATGATTTAGTTAAGCAAGTTTCATGGTTTGCAATTTAAAACATTTTTAACATTGTATTTGTTTCACATTTGGATACCTGTACAACTATATAACATATACAGCTTAGCCTTAACATGCATGAAGATAGAAAGCAGCAGTTATTTTCTGGGAATATATTTTACAAGGTTGTTTATAGACTATGATTTACTCTGTTGCTAAGCCGAATGGGTAGAATAATTACTGGTTTAAGTAGCCTGTAAAACAAAACAGTACATGAAAGTTTCTGTTACAGTAACAGTGCATTACATATGACTGAAATACCTCTGCCTACATCCAATCCAGTAATAAGAGAAACAGGTGTATGAAGATGTTGTTGCCTTTTATTTTAAACTTTTTCCCAGTTTTGAGTCCCTTAACTGATTTTCTATCAGGAATATGCCATGTTTCACCATCAGAAAAAAATGCATGCATGTACCACCACTGTGTTTAAAGGTAACAGTAAGGACATCCTCATTGCAGAAAAGTTACTGATAACTAAAATGTCTTATCTATTTTTATACCAACATTCACATGGAAACTAATATACAAACTGACAGCAGATATGGATTCCCTTGGCCCAGTCTGTTCATTATGTTAAGTGTAAAAGTTGGTGGTCGTATCTATCAAATAGTTTATCCCTCCACCCTCCTTTTAAGGATGATCCATAGTAATGAAGCCGACTCTTCTACCACTTCAGGAAAGGAGTGTCATTCAGCCACCAGCCTTTCATTCAAATAACGCTTCATTCCATTTCCAGAGATACGCACCTTACATCCTCAAATTATATCCATTCATTATTCATCCTTTTCTTTTCTTATCTTTTTTTTTTCCTTTTTTTTAAATCTGGTATCCATTTGCACTCCACAGATTAATTTTGTGATAGTTACTTCACCAGCAAACAACTTCTAACCTGATACAGGTATAAAATATGACCAAAATATACAAAATAACAATAAAACCATCAGGGCCAAGCTAAGCATTACACATCCACTTTAATTTAGCACTTTCATCCTACAGGTTAAATGGACTTCCTTAGAATGACATCACATTCAAAATCATGCTTTAAATATACATGGACACTGTCACATAACCAAACCCATTCATAAAAATATCTAATAAACAAATCACTCAGAAATAAAAATAAGCATTAAAATCCAGATTATTTTTTAAATCATGTTTTCCTCTAACTATATAGTCCTAAAATGGGATATTCTTGATGAATCTTGAGGTTGCGCAGACATACCATCATAAAATGAAAAAAAAACTGTTATTTTTTATCGTATTTCCAAAATAAAGACTCTGTAATCTGCAGTGTTAATTGTTTATGCTACTTTATATGATATTAAGATGACTTAAATGTTGTAGCACACACACACACACACACACACACATATATATATATATATATATATATATATATATATATGGGTCCACTATGTAATCTTGAAATACTGAAATCCCAAAATTCAGAATTTCGAAATTACATAGCCGAAAACCCAAGCACAACTCACAATTCCAAAAACACACAACCGTGAAATTCAAAATGCCGAAACTACGCTACACATATAGTACACACATAAACAAACACCCACCCACCTCAATCAAATAAATGCATCTACACTATAGATAAGCAAGGGGGCAAGCCTCCCTGCACCCCCCACACCCCCCTACTTATATATTCTAACTCCGAGATCGCACAAACAGAAACACAAACAAAACTCACACACACACACATCTTACAGTCCCTCACACACAATCACAGTTACAACACACACTTACACACACTAAAGCCCCTAAACAACACATTTACACAAACAAACTTACCTAAATTCACCCGATACATCCACACACCGTACCAGTGGAAGCGGAAATTCAACCTCTCTGTGCTTCGGGATTTTGAATTTCGTGCTTCTGCCGGTTTCGGAACTTTGAGTTTTCGGCTATGTAATTTCAAAATACTGAATTTCCAGATTTCAGTATTTTGAAATTTCATAGTGGACCCATATATATATATATATATATATATATATATATATATATATATATATATATATATATACACAAAGTAAAATATCAGACATTTGGCATTTTCATGTATCCCTCAACTCTTTGCAGGTAGAACTGCCCCTATCAGGACTGCTCTTCAAAAACAGAGACAGCTGGTAACCCTATCAACTAGGTGCACCAGTACAGTTTCTCTTTCTCTCTGCAACTCTGCAATAAAGGCAGTGCAAAACAGTTTCAAAACTCTACCCTTTTTGTTTATTTTTTTTTTTAATCGCAGATGCTGACCTGCTGACATCAGCAGACTGATTACCTATGTAATATTATGGGCAATAGTTAACAGGAAAACCTACAGATTACCTTCTGCTTGTAGTATGTCATGTAGGTTGAGACAAATTCCCATCACAGTATGTGAGAAGTTAAGCTTTAAAAAGTCGGCAGGCTTTCCCTTCTTTTGATTCCGAGGCAAGGAAATAAACATTTTTAAAGTAAAGGCAGATTATTGGTATCAATACAATACCAATTTAAGGGGTGAGTTGAAATGTAAGAAAATGTGGAAATTTCTTTTAAGCTCTTTTACTGTTTCTTAGTATTATTTCTTATGCATCCATTCAGTATTTTGTAGCATTCCTTTGAATTGCTTAACTGTGCATATGCTGAACTGCACACTATATATTCTAGATGAGCTATTATCAAATAAGGTAAGGCAGTAAAACGGCCATGGAGGTGCAGCGGTTAGCATTGCCGCTTCACAGCAAGAGGTTCTCTAGTTCGATTCTCGGCTAGGGTGCCTTCTGTGCGGAGTCTGCATGTCCTCCCTGTGGTCACATGGGTTTCCTCCAGGTGCTCTGGTTTCCTCTCACATCCCAAAGACGTGCAGTAGGTGAATTGGACACTCTATATTGGCCCTAGGTGTGAGTGTGTGCATGTGTGTGCCTTCTGTGGAAGGTTGGGCGTCGGGCTGGCAACTCGACATTGTAAAAACTCAACTGCCAATCATGAGCAGAGAGATGATCCGCTGTGGTGACCCCTAACCAGGAAAAGCCGAAAGAAGAAGTAAATTCTAACTTACTAATGAATGCATTCACTCATTCCTTCCTTCCTTCATTTACTGGTAAAGTGTGACTGAACAAAAGTCTGTTTTCAGCAGAGGTCCATGGAGAAAGCTCCAAAGTTATAATGTTACACAAAATGCACATGAAACAGTGATAAACTAAGTTCACTAAGTACAATAATTATACTGAACAGACACATGAGTGATAAATGGAGGGGGGTATGGCAGTAGGTTTAGAAGAAGTCTTAGGTTGGTAATTAGATAAGATGGGGATTGTAGTGTGATATGCTGGATTAGATCAGTCAAAGAGGATTTTGAAGAGATATGCTGGACAGGATTAATGAAAGGAAGAGCAAAGGAAAAGTTTAAAAAGCAGTAGAAGGAGGAAAGTATGGCGGGGGAGAGGAAAAAGTGAATATAGGGTATTAATGTGGGAGGAGTAAAAGCGAAAGAAATGATAGAGAATGGAGTGCAGTAAGACACAAGATTATGCACAGGACAATTACAGTTAGAGACTAGGTGAGTCTTCAATTTATGAAAAAATGCAGCAGGAAAGGAGTCATTTCTAATATCTGGAGTTGTGTGATTTGGCTACATGTACACAGAAGAGAGTCTCCAACATGATTGTTTGATTTGTAATTGGGGATTACAGCTGACAGTGTCTCTTTGTAAAATAAACTGTATATAAGTGATGTAGTGTAAAGGCAGTTCTGAATTCAAGCCACTTGATGTGGCATAGGACTGTGTGGTAATGGCTTCTATTAGAGATTTGTTCAATTTTATTATAGGTATGTTCAAGCTTGTGAAGACTGGATTTGGGAATATTTGTGAATAAGGGTGAACAGTATTGGAGTGCAGACAGAAATGAGGTTTGGGACAAACCAATTTGTTCTGGACCCTCTTTAGTTATGAGTGAGGGGGTATCTTAGGAGAAAAAGGAAGGGGGGTTTGGTTAAGGCAGTTAACAGGGGCTAGGCCTATGGATAATAAACGGTTAAAGTGGTTTGAGAGGATATGGGAAGTGAGGTAGGTTAGGGAGGGACTTAGATTAGCTGATATATATTTGGGACAGAGGAACTGGTGTCACATTTAGGCTTGAGTTGGTGTGTGTTGTTGAAGCTAACCCATGTCTGGATGACCTTGTAGGCACGTCAGTGGCAGGCAGGCCTTGGAGTGTGTGTGCTGCAAAGGAGGTCTTTCAGTTGGATCAGGTGTCCGTGTTTTTTTCTCTCTCTCTATCTTTATAATGCTGCAGTTGGGGGTCGTTAAGTGGTAGGAGGTATGTGGTGGCTGTGTGAATGGAGGATAGTGTGGTTGTGGGGTTGGGAGTGAATGGTGGCTTGTCAGGGGAGCATGCTGCTTGCTGTGTGGTGCATAGCTTACCTTGGTGTAGGTTGCGGCAGTTTCTTCAGTTTCCCTGGTGACCTCGTGGTACATTGGTGGGTCTGGCGATTATTTTTGGTGTTGTGAGGATAGGTGAAGGCTGCCAGCCTAGCCAGATAGAATTTTGTAGCTAATTGTGTCATTTGTAAATATTAACATAAGCCACAGGCTTGTTCTCTTAAATGGAAGAAAATGCTGTTAAATGTGGAACTGCAAAAATGTAACAACAGTGCACTCTGCTGTAGGAAGGCTGATAAGTCAAGCATTGTGTAATTGTTTGATGTCAAAACTCAGAGCCAAGATGTCTAAATGAAGGAATTCTTCCTATTGTTTTGAGGCCAGAGTTAATGGCTAGAATTTACATTATAATTTATTTTATTGCCCTGGCTTCCTGACCAGCTGCAAGATCAAAATGGCTATTAACCTCTGAGTTTCTGTTAGCCTGGGAAAACAGAAAATTGTTAAGAATGATGTAATGGGAAGCAGCACTGTGTTATCAATTTAAAGGGACAGAATCAGAGAGCATTTGGATTTGTCTTGAGAACATCCAACTCACCAGCACTCTGCCTGTGTCTGTATGTAAGTAGGATCTTAGACTTTAGCATTTGTCTTAGAAAAAGCTAGGAAATAGGAAGATTAGACTAAGTGTTTTTCTGTGTTGATGTCAGCACTATTCTACTGTATCCTTTTAAGGATTTTCCTGTGATCTCTGAACTCTTGACTAGCACTGTGTAGTAAGAAGTATTGTGTTTTTATTTATTATTAAATATTTTTAAACCTTTCAACTGTGGCTGTTTTGTTTAGAGATAATTTAAGCTCTAGAGTACACTGCATGTATATAGTGATACTGTCCAAGTCACTCCTATAAGCTTTGCTGTTCAGTCACACCATTTGGATAATAATATTGCACAGTAATAATTGGACACCCTTTGTTAAGGGCCTTTTTAGTAGCTTATATTAATGGGTGGTGGCAGCTGGTACTACCTTTTAGACTGGGCAGAAAGGGGGCACAGCTGGAGAATCTGTGCCAGCCTTCCTCAGGAGTGTCTGTGTGTTTGTGTATAACTCATATCTCAAAGTGTGTGTGTGTCAGCTACTTGGGCAGGGACATGACGCACTGATTGGACAGAGAGGGTGCTGGAGGTCTTAGCTTGCCCACTAGGCTGAGATCTGGACCCTATATCTGTAGCAGCTGGGGATCTGGAGAAAAAGGGAGAAACCAGCCCCAGACTGACTGTGATCTCTGTGTGCTCTTAATGGAAATTGTACTTTACTGTGTGTGTATTTGTTATCCTCCCCCTATGTGGACGCCCCTCACTGGTGTTAGTGGTGAGGACTGAGGCCCCTTGATTGCTGGGCCAGTGCATGGGTGTTCCAGGTGTAATACTCCTCATCGCTTGTTTTCCTGGTCATTGGTGGTTTCGGGTTGTGTCGGTGTGTTGCCTTGTTTAGCAATGAGTCAGTAGCTCAATTGCTTAAATGCCTTATACATAGTATATCTCCTGGTAGTCCAGTGGTTTTCACAGGTTTGTCAGATCACACAGGGGTTTTCTGGAAGTCGCTGGGAAGGCAAGTTGGTGGGTTGTCAGGTTAAGGTGCCCTGTGTGGTCTACTGTGGCCGTTGCTCCGGATTTTTTTTTGTTTTGTTTTGGTTTCCAGGCCTTGGGATCAGTCATCGCGTGGCTGAGCCCTTCATGCATGTGCGGTAAGGCCAACAACCATTGGTGTGGTTGATGGAGAGCTCATATTAGCTGGTGATCTCCAAGGGGGGAGGAACAGCTCAGATGGACGTGTGGAGTATGGGGAGGTTTGGTACCTTCCTGTGGAGCTTTGTCTAAGCTTTGGGACCCAAATGAAAAAAAAAATGAAAAAGAGAAGAGATAGGGACAAAAAAATAAAAAATAAAAAAATATATATATAAATAAAATGTAAGTAAAACAGTGTAAATTGCCTTGTTCCCAACCTCAGGAGCACTTATTGGCAGGAATGCATGGGTGAGATCTTCAAGGTGGGTTATACAAAAGTTGTTGCTTAGCTACAGCACAAGTGTAGCTTAAAGGTTTGTTGTGGTACTTTGCTCTCACTATGGTGTACAAGGCCCTGGGTTCAAGATTGCAGGGCTGATTATTTTACTAATGCAGTGTAGCTGGTTTTCATTAAGCAAGATGGGTTATGGGCTGGACAACTATGAGGGTTACAGAGAGCTAACCTGGAACAGTAAATTGTACTTATCTGATGTCACATGGAAAGGGATACGGGAATTAAGCAGAATATTTTTTTTGTCCTTTCTCGCTAAGTACTATAGGAGGAATCTAAAGAAAAGAAACTGTGGAGTGAGGGAGACCATCATGGTGCTATTGGGGGTGGGGGCACTGTTATCTTAACGGTATTTTATTGCGATGGATAATAACAGCTCTGATGGGGTAGCAGTATGTTTGCTGACTATAGTGTACAGAGTTCTGGGCTTGAGATTGGTCAGGGCTGATTATTTAATTAAAAATATATATATACATGTACATATATATATATATATATATATATATATATATATATATATATATATATATATATATAATATCAATGTGCATTATGGATGAGAAGGTTACTAGGGACCGGCATGCTTGTTGTGCTAGTGGGTGCTCTTGCTGTAGTGCATGAAGGGATATTCCTAGGGTTTGTGAATATGACTCGAGACATAATGTAAGGTAAGCCTTATAGTTTGGTGAAGTTGAGTGGTTATGAAGGGAAGGGTGTGCATGTTTGATGCCGTTGATTATTAATGTGTGTGTGTGTGTGTGTGTGTGTGTGTGTGTGTGTGTGTGTGTGTGTGTGTGTGTGTGTGTTTTCTATCTCTCTTTTTCTGTAGATATCTAACTTGCAAGGACTGATGCAATGCTGGCAGGCCATAGTGGCTCAGGCTGAGGAACTTTTCCAAGAGGTGTCGACGACAGAGGTGGTTATGGAGCGCAGGAACTGGTACCTGGTCAGAAAAGGCGGTGTTCCATGTCAAGAGCTACAGCTCGGGGGAAGAGGCAGCGTACAACGGAGGTATTTACGGCTGGCTCATCAGCTCCAAGCGGGTCTCAAGACGAAGGCTCGGGAAATCTTTTTGCATCAACAGTTTTGGCAGGTAGGGTAGGCAGTGAGGATGCGGGGGTAAACCAGGAAGAGGAAGGCCAGAGGTAAGGACTTTGATAGAGAATGGAATACAGTAGGGTGGGGAGGTAGAGGTTGCAGGGACATCCAAGACCAGCGGGTGAGAAGCTATTGGGTGGGTAGTGCAGGGTCATGGGAAAGCACGGGATTAGGTTCCAAGTTAGGTTCTGAATTTGGTCTTCGCCCAGGGGATTGGTTAACCACACAGGCCTTGGGGCAGGGGTCAGGGCAGCCTTTTTGAATGTGCACATTCCATCTTCAGTGAAGGAAAAAATTTGGAAAGGGGAATATCTAGATGTATTTGAGTTAATTGATGCAGAGGGAGAGCAGTATTTGGTAGAGATGGGGTTGGCTAATAGTAAGGATTTGTTGACTACACTGGTGGCTTTGGATAAGAAAAGAGTAGGTAGAATCCGGCCCAGGACTTGGGAAAATTGGGTAGTATGTTTTATTTCCTACATGGCTGTGCATCTTGAAAAGGATGTGTCTTTGGCTTTGCCCCTTTTGGGTTATTTTGTTACAATTTGGGAGGTGCAACAGTTATGGCCAGGGAATGCTTAGTTATGGTATAATCAGTGGTTTCAGAAGCAGAAAGCAGTGGATCATTCCCTTCGCTGGGAGGTGTGTCATTCTGATATCTGGTTGGCTACCATGATGGAGTCTTATGGGGGAATTAATAGAGGGGGGAAAGGGGGAGAATGAGTTAGGATATGTTGGTCCTTTAATAGTGGCTCTTATTCATAAGTAGGGTGCAAATTCTCGAACTGTTGTTCAAGATGTGGAGGAAATAATCCGGCTGTTCAATGTGGCCGCTGTGACCTCACTGGTATGAATTCGAACTTCATGTCAAGAGAGGGCGGTTTTCCCTCCATTCAAGGGTTTCAGGCTGTTAGGGGTAGAGGTCATTTTTGTGGATCAAGGGGAAGCAGATTTTTTAGGGGGAATGGGGAAGGGGGTCTTTCCCCATTAATGTGGAGATTTTACGAGGCATGATTCAAGGCTTTCCCGACCTCGCGCTTAGAGATGAGATATTAGATGGGTTTCAACAAGAGTTTTCTATTAAGTCTAGGATGGCTGGAGATAGGCTGGGTTGTATGAATCTGCACTCAGTGCATGGTAAGGAGGATATATTGGAGGGATTGGTGGAGAAGGAGTGTCAGGCTGGCTGGTTATTGGGTCCGTTTGACAGTCCGCCTTTTGTTAATTTCAAGATGTCACCTTTGGGGTTAGTACCAAGGAAACATGCTGGGGAGTTTAGGTCGAGTCACCACTTGTCATATCCTGAAAGGGGCTCAGTTAATGATTTCATTGCGGGGGAGGATGTCAAGGTTCTTTATGCATCCCTGGACGATGCCGTCAAGATGATTAGGGATTTTAAGGAGCAGTGGTTGGTAAAGGTGGACAATGAGTCTGCCTTTCGTTTACTGCCAATCAGGAAGGAGGATTGGCCGTTACTGGGTATGGTAGTGGGTGACAAATATTATTTTAGCAAAGCTATGCCAATGGGTTGTTCAGTGGCATGTGCAACATTCTAGAAATTTAGTACAGTACTACAGTGGGTATGGCAGCAGGAGAAGGCAGTACATTATTTGGATGATTTCTTGCTAGTTGGGGAAGCACGGTTAGGGGTGCAGAAAGGTATGTGGGAATTCATGAGCATGTGCGAGAAACTAGTGGTACCGTTGCCTCAAAAGAAGTTGGAAGGTCTGTCAAGAGTGTTAGAATTTTGGTAATTAATGGTGGATGCTGAATGGGAATTGTTTTGTTTGCCTATGGATAAGATAGACAGAATGACGGCTATGATAAGGTCGGTTGTGGCTAAGGATAAGGTACAGATTCAGACATTTACGGAGTTGTTAGGGCTTTTGAATTTTGCATGTCAAGCAGTGCACCCTGGGCATGCTTTTAATAGGTCAGTGGCTTTTCTGTTGAAAGGGGCAAGAGTAAACACCATTGGGTTAGAGTGAACAAGTTGGTTTGGGAGGATTTGTTGTTGTGGTTGTGTTTTTTGGAACAATTCAACGGGATTTCTTTTTGGCAGACAGACTGGGTGGTGCAAGAGGAACTTCAGTTATTCACAGATGCAGCAGGGGGCATTGGTCTGTGGACTTACTTTGGGGGGGAAGTGGTTTGCAGCTAAATGGCCTCAACTTTGGAAGGAAGAATTGAAAAGAGATGTTGCGTTTTTAGAGTTGATGCCAATTTGGGCAGCTTTGGTAGTTTGGAAGATCACTGCTGATAGTTTGTCCCGATTTCAGTTTTACAGACTTCGGCTGCTGGCTCCAGGAGCAGAGGAAGTTCTGGAACTCTTACGGGAGGGCTCTTTGTGAATTTGATCAGTTTCTTCTACAATTGCCAGAAGATGAAGGAGTGTGGTCTGAGGATTGCTGCACTATTTAGCTCAAGCTTGGGGGTTAGGTAAAGCTTTACTAATGGTTAGGGTGGATTTGGCTGCAATTAGCACATTTGTGCGGGTATCAGGGTTACAGGATTTTACAAAGTCATGGACAGTATGGAGTATGTTGAAAGGATGGGGGAAAGTGCCTGGGGAACGCAGTGATATGAGATGGCCACTGATGAGGGCATTGTTGAAAGGTTTAGCATTATTAGAAGGTAATTCTGCAGATTA
Source organism: Protopterus annectens (assembly GCF_019279795.1). NCBI lineage: Eukaryota > Metazoa > Chordata > Ceratodontiformes > Protopteridae > Protopterus > Protopterus annectens. Next base: position 578,041,195 of record NC_056738.1, on the reverse strand, counting down.
TGTTATGTGGGTTACATTGTGTGTATGGTTATATTTTGGTGCCTTCCGAGTGTCTGAGTTGTTAGGATCGTTACTTTGGGGAGATGTAATGATAGAGTCTGGGGTGGTTATTATTGGGTTGCAAAAGACTAAGACAGATCAAGTGAGTACAGGTTCAGGTTCAGTGGCTGTGCTCAAGGCTGATAAGAATGTTGGTCTTTGTCCAGCAAGGTGGTCCAAGGAATTAAGGTGGATTCAGATGAGGGGCTTGTATGATATGGTTTTCTGCTCAGCGGATGGAAAGGGAGTGACAAGTGGTAGGTTCATACATTTCATTAGGATGTTTTTTCATTGTATGGGTTTTCCAGTGGAAAGGTTTGTAACGCATTCCTTTTGCATTGGTAGGGCTTCAAATTTGGCTAGGGATGCCAGTTCCATTGAGTGTATTGAAAGGGTGGGGAGGTGGTCTTCAAATGCATTTTTATCATATATTAGATAAACATTTGCTTTTGTATGTTATTAATTTTCTTTTCTTTTCTTGTAGGAAAGCAGACTGTCATCATGGGGCACTCATATCCACTGGGCAGAGAAACGTGTAGTAGTTAGGGAGGACGGTAAACATTTGGGTTTGTCTCACTTAGGATGGACAGTAACATGACATGTGCTTAGATGGGATAGGTTGATGCACGGGTTTGAGCAGGTAAGGTTGAGGGTAGGGTGTCCTCGAATATTAGTTGTTCATTTGGGAGGCAATGATCTTGGGATTCTTTCTAAGAAACGATTAGTTGATATCATTCTACAGGATTTGTTGAAGTTGCAGATGTTGTACCCGGGTATATGTATAGCTTGGTCAGAGTTAGTTCCACGTTTGAGTTGGAGGAATGCTTTTAGTCATCAGGCTATTGAGTGGATTAGGAGGTTTATTAATCAGAGGTTAGCTACGCAATTAAGGGTTTTAGGTATGTATACCGTTGAACATAGGGACTTTTCAGAGGGCGAGACAGTTTGGTATCGATCAAATGGAGTGCATTTGAATGATGTTGGTTTGGATTTGTTTAACGTTCACTTGAAGTTGTTTTCAGAAGGTATTGTGAAGGCTATGGAATAGGATGGGGAACAGCCTGGGTGCAGGCTGGTGGGTGGAGAAGAGGGACAGGATTGGCCTCTTCTGTTCCTCCTCAAGGTGAAGGTGGTCATGAATTTGAGTTGGGGATCAAGTGAGTTGCTGGACGCTGCTTGACTATAAGTGAACTTCATTGGTTAATGCTTGGTTTGAAAGGGTGAACAGGTACGCTGCCTGGTTAAGGTTTGTTGGGTGAGTAGGAACGCTGCCCTTGTGGATGATGGAACAGCGTGAGTGGGTATGCTGCCCTGATGTATGAATCGGCCAGGGTGTGAGTAGGTACGCTGCCCTGAGATCATTTGAGAATTGTGAAGTTATTGTTTTACTGTTATTTGTTCCATTGTGAATAAAGTTTATGTTTATGTAATATTATTAATATTATTAATAAAGTTCATCAAATGTCTTTATGGGTTGGTGTGAGTTATTTAAAAGAGGGCCGGGACAAGTATTGTTTGTGTAACGTGGAGTCAAGTTATTTATGTTAGGTAATTTTTGGATTTATAACATAAGCCTAGCTTTTTGTGTGTTTTTGGGGTGAGAAAATATGTGTGATCATCAAAATGTAATTCCTGGTCTAAGATTACTCCAAGTTATGTGGTCTGAGTAACTTGTTTGACAGATGCTATAAATATTAAGATAGAGATATTGCTTGGACCAAAATGAATAAGCTTCATTTTGTTTACATTTAGAACGAGGTACGAGTCAGATAGCCAGTGTTCCAGCTGCCAAAAGGTTCTTTGGGTGAAGTGATGTAGCTGGCTAAGGGAGGTTGGAATCGGATCAGAGTGGAACCTTACAGCAACAGGACTAGTCTGCCACTGAGTACAGATGACAACATATCATTAATGAAGATATTAACTAAGATCAGATAAAGTACGGATCCCTGCAGGACACCTATGGTTGTTGGAAGGAAATCAGAGCGAGTTTGTGCCCATTTCATGGGTTGAGATTGATACAACTTGATACCCTTGAAACCTTTCAAGGAGTTACTGCTGAAGTCAAGTTTGGTTAGTTTATGGGAATGGATGCGGTGGGATACTGTATCAAAGGCCTTAGACCGGTCAATGAAGACAAAGGCAGTGAAAAGCAGTTTATTCTTGTTCTGACGGATGGCAATGAGAAAAATATATTAATGTGATTTCAGTACTAAAGCCTAGTCAGAAACCATGCTGGGTGGATAACTACTGCTTGGTTTTTAGCAGATGGCACAGAAGTTATTTCTGTATGTATTTTTCAAGTATTTTTGAAAGTGTATGACAACAGGTCAGCAGTTGCGTACATTGTAAATTCCTCCCTTAAGGATAAGTGTGATGTATGATTGTTTCCATAGTTTAGGTGCGTACATTTCTGTAACAGACCTGTTGCTAAGCATGGTTAAAGGGAAAGCTATGATATCAGAGGTCAGTTTAAGGTAGTCTGAGGGAAGATGGCCCAGAGACAAGGGTGTGGGTTTTAGCTATCAAAATCATCTTACTTAAACTTGTCTGAGGTTACATGAGCCATTAGGAAGGTCCTCAATAGTGTGAGACCTACTGTTTATAGGGCAACAGTATAGGTGAGTTGATTGAGTCTATAAAGTGTCTATTAAATCTGGTAGCAATACTTTTGCCACTCTCAAGTGAGAGAGGACAGGGTGTTTTTAATGTCAGATTGTAATAGCTTCTTAATATTTGCCCCATTTGGGATTGTTGATGAGACTGTTTTGTAGTAGATGAATATGGGATTGTTTTGTCTTACTTATCAGGCTTTTTCTTGATTTCTGAGTTTGCTAGTTTACATTTTTCCAGTCTTTACTCCTTTTCATACATGGGGGAGTATTTTACCTTTTTTCTATTTTTCTAGAGGCTAATGAGTTTAATACAAGTATGAATGTTTGATTAAAATACAGTACTGTTTCATCTAAGGGATGGAATTTAAGAGGACACCAGTTGCACTGTCTACGTATATCAGTAAATGCTACATACTGAAGTTCTTTTATGAAAAACCCATTTGAATGTTTTGTTGATTGATGGGCCCAGATTAGGCAGGAAGGTGATGATCATTGAGGCACTCTGGTAGAATATCTGAAGAAAGAATATTGTGTATTGTTATTTAGGATCCCATCAACAATGTTATATTTGTCAGTGATTTTATCAGTTCTACTAGCTTATTTAATAAGTTGAGTAACTCTAAATAGGTTAACATGTTTTTTTAGGGGTAGTCCAGTCTATGTTTATATCACCTAATATAAATACTCTGATATTTGGCTTTTTAAGAGACCAAGACTGTAATCCTTTGGAGTGGAGCTAAGTTTGGTAGTAGATTGCAATGGAAGGTATATGGTGGCAAACTGCAGTTTAGTGTAGGAGGTAATGACTAGACTACAGATGAGTATTTCATAAGAGTCAAAGGGTCACATGGGAATGTCAGAGTTGTGGATGGTAAGATGATTGGAAAAGACATTGGTCTTCTCCTTTTTCGCATGGTCTGTCAGCTTTACTATTTCTATAACCTGTTGGCATAATTTCTTCTTCAGAAATATGGACTTTAGCCAGGTTTTGATAATGGCAAGAACATCTGGATGGTGGCAATTTACCAGGGTCACTTCTTCCTGTGCATCTTCGTATCCCACCTGTCTTTTTCTTTATTTATTTTACTTAGATTTGCTCACATGGGTAGAGAGTTAATTCCAATCAACCATTTTCATTCTCAGCCTGGGAGAAAAAGAGTAGCTCAGTGATTCAGTCTTCATTAGGCCAGTCATGGAGTATAATGCCTTCTTTGGTATATATCTGTCCAGACATATGAAACAAATGATCACCCACAGAGAAACCCTACCAAAAGGATACAAGGCCTAAAAATATATATCCCACATGGTCAGAGTCAAAGCCTGTCATAATTCTCAGTATCCTATAGACTGCTAAGAGGTGACCAGTGTCTGGCATACAAAGCATCCTTTCACACATGTACTGCAGGATTAACTGTACATCAGCAAGTCAAATGGCATCAAAAGTACTGAGTCTAGGGACCTAAACCTCTTCTGCAACATCAACAGAAGACTTTGGGTGGACAGGTTTATCTCACAGAGAATACCACTGCTGTGGAACAGACACGCCATCCGCATAAAACAATGCTCATTCCTGTCTATAATCAAGTACAACTTGGATCTATGAATGTGAAAATGAAGATTTACTCCAAAACTACCTCTTGTACTACTAATGGGCAGAAGAAGATCCTAAATGTTTTATTCCCTGCAGGGGTCTCCTCAAATTATCTACGGTATGATCACAGTTTTTATCACTAGGGGTAATATATAATTATCGACCAAGGAATGAATAGGCCTAATCTAACACCACGTGGGATAGGTTAATTCAAGCACCAAAAGGGAAACTGGTGAGGCTTAAAATGGTCCAGAAGGGCAGCTAGACTAGTATTTACCTATGAACCTATAATGATTACAGTGTAAGACAAAAAATAAAAGTGTTTAATAACTATTCTGAAAAAAGTCACAAATGATACAATTTTTATGTACAGAATAATAGTACTCCACCATTTTTAACCAGAAGATGCAGTAATGGAGGTGTGAAAACAAGCTAATGACATTTAAGTTAGCAGGATATGGATGTTACAGGAAGGATGAACACCCATGGTGATGTATGTATATTAAATACAGCTGGAGATGAAGGGATGAAAAGGGAAGGAGAGAGTATGAATGGAGAAAGGAGAAGGAAGTGGAACAGAGATGGGGGAACAGGTGAAGAGTAATATCAACAGCAGTGTATTAAGGAATTTAAAAAGGTGGGGTGGGTTGGCTGAGTTTTGGTGACTCTATTGTTGTGGAAGCATTTACACTTAAACCAAAAGCCCAGCCCCAGGATGAATATTTCAATGCTGTTCCTCCTCTGAAGGACTGTAGTTGAATGAATACTGTTCACACCCCCCCCCAGATGTGCATGTCCATCTTCCCCTACAAGGCCTGTCAAGTGTCCAAACAGTAATTGAACATGAGTCATCTGGAATGTTGTCAGACCTTTAGCCCTCTATCCCACTGAAGCTGATTATTTCAGTATGTAATCTGATTTTGACTAATTCTGAACCTTCAACATGACAAACAGACATAAGGAAACAACTGCTTGTACTGGCTGTTTGTTCTTTGCTGGCCTACAACAGGATAGTTCAATTTGAACTACACAGTTTATGGCAGCACTTGTGCATGACAAAGTATAAGCCTTGTAAGGCAATAAAATTCAATGCCGAAGTTAAATGGGGAGTGCAGTATTTACTTCTAAGTAGGCAAACTAATAAAAGTGGACATATTAACCTGCAAACTAGTGGCTAGTATTCAAAGTAAAATATAAATCGGTTTACCTTTACAAAGCCGAAAATCACTCATGCGACTGCTCATATGAGCGAATCCTAAGCATGAAACTCAAAACCGCGACAGTTTCCGATGTTCGAAAATCAGCAAATCGAAAAGCAGATTCGCTGATTTTCAAACACAAAAGTCAAATACGAAGTGTAATGAAGGTTAGTGCATTGGGCTGCCCCTCACACCCCCCTACTTTAATATACTAACTCCGAGATTGCACTACAGTGGGGAAAGGGTCCATTTTCCGATCCCCACTATAGTGCAATCTGCACCCACAATGCCGAATCTGCAATGATCGAATGTCACTGTGCATTTGCTCATTGCACATTCAAAGCATTTTTTGTTTGACGTTTGGGAACTTTGCAAATGTCCTTTCGAACATCTGTTGGTAGCCCTTGTGCAGAACGCACATATGAATGTAAACCATATAAATCATATTAAAACGTTAGCTTCTTGTGCTTGGGAGAATCAATAGTTTTAACAGTTTATTCAAGTTCACACCAACCATGAGGGAACTGGAAATTACTGCAGTAACTCCAGTAGATAATGGACATCTGCAAACAGATTGCAACTAAGGCCTCACCACCACCACCACCACCACCATCATCATCAGGAGACTAGACATCCCTTTAGTGTTTCAATGGTTAATGGGCAACAGCAAACACATTGTAGTTTAAACAGTAAAAATCTATTGATGATGATTTCAAATAACAATGAGGAAAAACACTTCTACTAAACAATGGCCTTAAATTTATTCCAAACTGTTCTACATCTGAATTTTAATCAGTAACAGATTTTAAGGGGTTTTGTTCTAGACTGAATGTGAAACGTTTTTCATGATAATCAGCTGAACTCTACAAGTAGTGATATTAGCACAAGAAGCTATACATTATGCCAATTCTCATTTCAATCCACATAACACCCTGTAGTTAATGCCTTTAAGAGTGCTAAATAAAACCCACTCTTTTTTAAAAAGATGTTATAAGTTGACTATAGGGTGACATCAGGCATGAAAACATTCAGTAGGATGATTTGATTTTTAGTCACAAAAGTGGATGGGGGTGGTGTGGTTGCAGGGGATAAAATCATCTCTAATGGTAAAGACTTAAGGCAATTAGATTCTGCTTTTTATGTAAGGTTATGCAGTTATTCTACTCAGCAATTTAACAAAATTTGAGCTTTTGGATTTCTGGTTAAAATAAGAAATTATTTGAGTACCTGAAAAGTCATCTGATGGTTAAAAATAAAAACAGACATTTTACACACTCTCCAAGTTCCATAAAAGGCAACAGAAATATGCATGGTAGGGATTTTAACAATGTCTTTTTGAACTTGTAGAAATTTACTACATACTTCTACTCCAAATTCAGCAAGAATTAATGACACAACAGAATGTTTACAGATAATGGTGGATGTGGAAGTGAACTGGAATTAGTATCTATGCACTTTAGATGTGTACTCACTTTACAATACCATCCTGCCTATATGGGGTATAAAAGCTCTATGATAATGGCTAGACCAGTCCAATTTATAATGGCCTGTGTTTAATGGTTTCCTTATTCAGTTGACAGAAACAGTCTTTATGAAGAATGATTTTGTACTTTGATTGCTCTCTGCAGTAAGGGGGTAGAGCAATTGCGGTTGCCCCTGTTTATGAAGATCTATTTATGGGGTTATTTAGAGATACAATATTAATAATGTAACAAAAACAATTTTATGAATAAAATGCACATGTGGCAGCATTTTTGTGATGGTCACTGGCTAACACAAAAAATGGAATTATGGGCATTTGGATTACATAAATGATAACAAATTTCACATTAAGTTTACTCCCAAGGCAGAAATGTTACTAATGATTTCCTAGATGCAGTGATGATCAATAAGTCAGTGAGGTCCATTAATACTTTATTCCAAAAAGTCCTCTGTTAGCCCATCACAACTGCCATCCAAGCCAAATGATCATAAATATACCAAATCATTAAAAGGATTATGAAGTACTCACGAAAGATATTGCACATCAATTTGAGTGCAGATGTTATAATAGGTTTAGGACTGGGAGACTAAGGATGGGGGTTAATAAATTTCCAGGTAAGAACTTTTATAATTCTGAACCAAGGAATACATACAAAATCAACCAACATTGAGGTTTGTCACTACTCATGCAAGTAATATGCACTCTAGTCACAAAATTATTCCCAAACGTTGGCCAGCACATTTAGACAATCCTACATTCAGAACTATGCTGAATGCTAATAGTAAATATGTCTTCAGAAGGGGTAAGGGTTGGTGTCAACATTTATGCATAGGAAATTATTATTCTTTGACCAATGATCCTTCCATTACCAGTAACCAATTAATGGGCAGTGGGCCATGTCGATATTGCACACATTGCAAGTATACCCATAAATCAATGCATTTTCTAACCAAAGACTTCTAAATATTTTAAGATTAAACAATTCATTACACATGCTAGTAAATGGCATTTGTATGCATGGCCTACTGTGTGTCGGGCTTCCTATATTACAAAAGAACTCTAGCATATTTAAGGAAAAACTTAGTGAGCATCTATGAGATATAATGCCAAAAAGGACAGAAGCACTTTGTTTAAACACACTGTTGGAAATACTACACAAGTTTTGTGTTTGGTGGTCCTTAAAGTGGGGCATTCAATAAAGTAAGAAGAAGACATGGATAATAAATACAGGAACTGTGTTTTTCTAAGTTTAAATGAGTTAAGTAAAATTTTATTCTAGTAGGGTATCTGGATGCTTACTTAAACAATCTAGTAACAGGTTTATTTTGATTAGAGTTATTACTCTGTCCTTGAAATGTAGCTGATAATCACATGCATACTAACATATGCTTACTCATAAGTGGGATGCCATTAAGCATGGCAGAGTACTGAGGTATTTTAAAGCATGCCTAAGTTTAAAATATTTTAAAATAATATTTAAATAGCAAGTTCTATTTAAGAGTTATTATTCTTAATACTGCCATTATTGACTAATGACTGCTAAATCTGATTATGTGCTGCTTTTTAATGACTATTGATGTTATCATCTCTGCATTATATGTTAATGTTCAATTAATTTTCTAATCACTATTATATGACTGACCAGGTACTATATACGTGATGCTGTCACGTAAGGAATGTAGATGCTCTGAAGAAGCCCTTTGGGGTGAAATCTGTCTGCTGTTAGCTTGGTCTCATATGATATACAGGTATTTGTCTATCCATATGCTATCCTGAGGTGCTGGACTTTTTGTGGACTTGGTCTTTGAGCTGTCTGTATGCGAGAGGAAAGAGCATTACCACGACAATACACAGGACTATGTATCAAAGTCATTAAATAATGCCAGGTATTACCATTATGATTTCCTGTTCTTTATAATGTGTTTTTTAACAATTAACATGCAAAGCTAGGTTATAGTCAATGGGATAGCCACATCTGTTGGTGTTATTATTGTGTTTGACCATTATACCCACCCAACATTATATTAAGTTGCACTCTTTGAATAATAATAATAATAATAATAATAATAATAATAATAATAACAATATCCTCACAAAAAGAACTATACAATATTCAGGATGTACTATGAAAATGAAGGAAACAAAAAAAAAACATGGCAATCTTAAATAAGCAGCAACTGAGTTCTTATAAGCAAAATTTATGCAGCAACAAGTGCACTGCGATGTTTAGTATGTGATTAGTAAAAATATACAAGATAAACATCAGTGTAGCAGGAACAGTGAGGAGATGTGACTTGGTGAAACTGATATAAACAAACAGCAAATGTGTCAACAATAAACTTGGTGATCTTCTTTACAAATTTAAGCAAAACATGCATACATAAAACATGCCCACTAAAGCAGAGAAGAAATCATATTATGCTTAACATTACTATACTGAAATTCTGTCACCCCCTGCCTGCAAAATTACATAAGCATCCCCACCCGCATTGCATGTGTCAATCTCCTCTCTGAGAGTACAAATAATACAAATAAAGTACAGGTAATGATTTTGTCTCCTCTACTGTGAGTTTTATAGTGTCTCATATCATTTTCAGGCCTGTGAGGTTGAGAACTATATTCCTTATGTTGTGAAAGGATTTACAAACTAAATTATTTATTCAGATTATTTAATTGTTTAATTCGACATTTTTTGTCATTGGTGTGAAGGAATAATTATATGTGGATTTTTTAAGTGTATCTATATTAAGATTTGAAAGAATGATTGATGAAGAATCAGTTTAAACAATAAACTGAGCCTTAATTTCAGCGTTCCCAGTGTGAAAAAAAGAAACTGAGACAAAAGGCCAGTAACGCTGCCAGTTCTAGTAAATTCAGTTACTGGGTAGTAAGCACACTGTCTGGATGCCAGAGAAGAAGAAACTTACAGACAGCCTGAAAGAACATCACCTAGAAATGGTGAACAGAAAAGACTGACTGGAAGAATTCAGCAGCTGTTCAGCAAAACGCAGTTCAAGCTGCATCTCTGGGGTAAGACATGGCTTCCAGTAATCTAGAGGAAAAAATAAATCAAATGTGCTCAGAGATTGTTAAAATAAATACAACTTTGATGGGTATATCAACTCAAATAAAAAAGGCCACAAAAAAGGAAGAATCTTTAAATAGCAATTCAGATGAACCAATAACACCACAAAAACTCAAGAGGATGAAATGAAGAAAAGGTTGTTGAGTGTTTCTAGAAAATGATTATTCAGTGTACACCAGGCAGAAGAGAAACACATTTATCCCAGCAATCAGGAATGTTGAGAGGCAGGTGTAAGGTTCAAGCTGCTATATCGAGCTGTCTTCAGAATATTTTTTTCCTGGAGGATCAAACTAATTTTTTTGATTCAGAATAGGTTAATGAGGAAACACAAAAGTTTGTCCAACAAAACGTGAGCCTTCAAACAGAAGTGGACTCTGCTTGTCATTCTTCTAACAAACCTTATAGAAAGATTTTGTCAGTGAAACCTTTTCCAATATTCTAAAGGAAATGTTTGAGAGATACAAAAAAGTACAGGAGTTGACTAGAAGAATCTGGAGAACATTGGGCTTGAACCAGAATCTGGAGATGGAGATGAAGAGGAAGAAGACCAGCAACATTGAAACTAATTAATAAATGTAAGATTATAAAACATCAATTCATTTTGGAAAGATGGATTTATAATAAAAAGTGAAAATATCAGACTTTTGCTGACTTAAATGTATATACCCCACTTAATGAAAGTATATACCCCATTTAATAGGTTCATAGGTTCATACTAGGCTATCTGCCCTAGGGCATTTATAAGCCTAGCCAGAGTGTGTTTGGCTTTCGCCACCCATTTTAAATGAATTTTGCTATGCCCTTTATCGAGGTTAGTATACTGTGCCTCTGTCTAACAGTGACACAGAAGTGATACCCGGGGTAAACATATGATCTCCCATCCACTCATCAAGATTCCTCTTGAAGAGAGTCAATGAGGGACTCTGCCTAACCTGGACTGGGATTTTATTCCAGAGTGAAGGGAGCCTCTGGGTTATGAATCTGTCCCTCCAGCATGTCCTATTTATTTCAGTGCTGAGGTTCAAGTCTCTCGAGCGCGTAGCTCGATGGGATTTGGATTTTCTGAGGTGCAGCATGTCCATTAATTCCGGGTTGGACATGGCTTTATACGTCAGGCACAGATCGCCTCTGAGCAGGCGGTATGCCACTGAGTAGAGCTGGAGTTTCTTTAACCGGGCAGCATATGGCATCTGTTTGAGCCCTTTGATCCTCTTGGTGAGGTACTTTTGGGGTCTTTCCAGTTGCTGCAGGTGTCTGGTAAGGTACATCCCAAAAGGGGCATTGTACTTAATTATGGGCCTGATGAGAGTTGAGTAAAGAGGCACGATGACCTCCCCTGATCTAGATGTGAATCCCTTCATGATTAGGTGGGCTATATAAAATGTTTTTCTAACCATTTTGGCCACGTGGTTTTCAAATGAGAGATTGCTATCAACTTGGGTCCCCAATTACTTCTTCCGTACTTAATGGATTACCACCTATGTGGTAATTTGTGGGCACTTTGTTTTTGCCAAAGGGGATGACTATACACTTTTTGGTGTTTAGCTTGAGGCCATGGCTCTGGCACCAGTTGTCTGTTTCTATGAGGCCCTTTTGTAGGATGCTTGTGTCGGCTGGAGAGTCGATTATGGCACCTAGTTTGCAGTCATCTGCGAACTTGGTCAGCCACAGTCCTTCCGTGTTGGCCTGTACCTCTGAGAAATATATACCGAACAAGAGAGGTCCCAGGACTGAGCCTTGTGGGACGCCACTTGTAACTGGTTTGGAGTCTGACATGGCTCCAGCAATTCTAACCATGTGGGTTCTGTCCTTGAGCCAGTTTGCAACCCATCTAGTGACATAGGGGTTTATATTTAAGCTGGTGAGCTTATCTATAATGCCCGAGTGGGGTATTGTATCGAAGGCTTTTGTGAGGTCCAGGTAGGCTGTGTGGACCACCTTCCCCTCGTCAATGGCCTTGGTGACTATTTCAAAGAAATCGACCAGGTTTAAGAGGCAGGATCTGCACTTAACAAAGCCGAACTGGGTAGGATCCAGTGTCTGTAGGTCCCCAATATCTTTATTTATGAGGTCCATGATGATTCTTTCCATAGCTTTGCAGACCAAGCTAGTCAGGCTTATGGGGTGATAGTTTCCAGGATCCGTTGAGGCACCACCTTTGTGGAGAGGGAACACTATTGCTGTACGCCACTCTTTGGGTACATATCCTGTAGTAAGGCTGAGACTGAACAGTAGTTTTATGTTTGGGTTTAGCTCTTCTTGGAGTTCATGTAGGACGCAGCCCGGGACACCGTCTGGTCCCATTGATGCTGTGTTTTTTGCTTTGGAGAAGGCGGCTCTTACCTGAGCATCTGAGATGTCAAGGGGGCAGCACTCTGCTGGGATAGATATTTGCCCTTTTGGTGGGGAGGGGAGAAGTTTGCGCTGAACCTGTCAGCTAGGATGTTGGCAATGTCTGTGGGTTCGGTGTATTTTTTGTCATTTTGGACTAATTCTGAGCATATCTGGGAATTCCCACCCAGGTTCCTAACATAACTAAAGAAGGCCTTGTGATTATCTTTAGTGTCCTGTGCAATTTTTCTCTCGAAGCTGGCCTTAGACGATTTTATGAGTGCCCGTAGTTTTTTGCTAATACTGATCAGAGAAGCCTTCCCTTTTTGGGATTTTGCTCTATCATGTAGTAGCTTCCTCCTTCTATTGTATAGTTTGTTTATGGCTGGGGTCCACCAGACAGGACGCCTGCCTTTGGAGGATTGGGTCTTGGTTTTATTTGGGATTGCATGATCCATGCATTCCTGAAGGTGTTCATAGAATGTGTTTATAAAGGATTCTGCGGTCTGTGCAGTATTTTCCACAGGCCCGGGGGCTTTGAAGGATTCCACCTCGGTTTTGAGGAGTGTGAAATTTGCTTTAGAGAAGTTTTTTACTGTGGTTTTCTGGGCAGGGGGTGGGGTCAGGATGTGAATATCCAGTGAGATTAGTTTATGGCCTGATCTTACTAGTGAGGGATACACTTCTGGTCTGGAGCATAGAGCCCCCATGTTGGTGATGATCAGGTCCAGTATGTTTTCCCCTCTTATGGGAGTGGTAACAAGTTGTTCCATAGCATTTGAGTTTATAAATTCTAGGAACCTTTGGGCTAGGGTGTTGGAGCTAGAGTAATGCTCCCAGTCTATGTTTGGGTAGTTGAAGTCGCCCAATATAATGGTGTTTGGAGAGACCTTCATATTTTCCAGTGTTCTCAGGAAGGCCGAGTGGGGTTCCTGGGTTTGGGAGGGTGGTCGATAGCAGGCTATAAACTGGAAGGCAGTTTTACCCACTGTTAGTTGCACATAGATAGTCTCTGATGCTTCGTGCTGTGCCACCAACCTGGAGGTGTGGGTATCTTTGACGAATATTGATACTCCCCTCCTTTTGTGGTTCGGTCCAAGTTTTGGGGCCGAAAAGCATGGCATGAGGTATAACCTGGTAGTGCTGGGGTGCTCTCGGGAGCCTTGAACCAGGTTTCTGTTACTGCACAGATATTGATGTTCTCCATGCTAAGGAGAGTTTTGAGTGCATGCATCTTGAGGTTTAGACTTCTGGTGTTGAGTAGCATTACTCTTAGTTTCTTATCCCTTGTGATACCTATGGAGGTGGGTTTGTCTTTTGAGCCTTGCCTAAATAAGGCACTATGGGGTGGCAAGAGCCTTTGCCAATATCTGAAAGCCCAGGGGTGACAGGTGCAAGCCGTCCCTAGCGAAGCATCGTGGCTTGTCGAGCATGTCATCTCAGGCTGACAGGCATTGGATCCCCTTTGAATGATACCAATACTTAAGCCAATTGTTGAAATTGATCATCTTGTCTTCATATTGTGGCATCATTCTTGGTGAGGGTAAGATGCTACTCAAGGTCAGGGTCATACCGGCCTGGGCTACATGCTCAGAGAGCTCCTCTATGTCTCTTTTCATGTAGTCCAGGGAGGCACGTCTCAGGTCATTCACACCAGCATGGACAATGACTGAGTCATATTTGTACTTGCCTTGGAGTGACCTGTGTGCTTGTGTTATGTGGCGGATCCTAGCGCCCGACATGCAGCTCACCGTGACCTTCTCCTTGTTCAGCCTGGTGAGCGGGACGTCAGTGTGCCTGACGATAGAGTCACCTATTACAAGTGTATCAGGTGTGTTGTTTAGCCTTAAGGGCTGTGACTGTTTGGCACACACTGGCTTTGTGAGCTATGTGTTGCACGTGTTTTGTTTTGGGGTAACGGTTGCTTGGGTGTCTGCTTTGGAGGTCTCTGCTGCTTAGGCAGATTTTTATTTAGAGCCCCCGAGTATGTTTTTGTGTGTTTATGTGTTTGGTTTGCTGTTGTGGTAGGTCTATGTGAGACTGGAATTGTAGTGAGTGTGGTTTCCTTCTCCTCCTGACTGGTTACACCAGTACTGAGTTGAGAGAGCTTAGCCTCCAGTTTGGCTATATGGTTGCATCTCTCACATGTGTTGGAATTTGTTGGGAGGAGGAGAGGGTTGTCTGTGTACATGAGGCAGTTGTAACATTGCCTCAAGATTCCCAGATTCACCAGCTGGACCAGAGAGGAGATTGACAACTGACCTTTGGACATGCTAGAATAGTATTGGGAATTCCTTTATAATTGAAAAAAAGGGCCAATGGGGAACAAGGTACTCAAGGGGAGTTTGTGAGGGTGTAGTGCTTTTAATTTTGTAGTGCTGTCTTATATAATTGCTTTAGTGAGCAACTGCCAGGCTTTAGAGTAGGAATAGGGTGTTTATTATGAGAACTAGATCAGTTCTAAGGGAAAAATCATTAATGTTTGGAAATACATTAAAAAGGGAATAAAGTAATGGTAAGTAAAACAATTTTTGTTCTTAACAGTATCTCAATAAACCATTTCATGATATAAATTCCATGTTATACAGTAAAACATTTTCAGTTATTGTTGTAGGTAACAGATACTAAAATAAACAAGTACCTTTTTTCTGTTTTTAGTTTTAAGAAATGTAGCAATTAGAAAGAGTGGACAAAAGCATGTTTACGTTAGTAGGCTTTTTTCATGGTTGTTGAGGTGGGGAATGGGGTGCAACAGTGCACAGATTATAGCATATTTAGAGTTGATATGGTTTCTCTTACTTTTGCTTAAGTGGTTGTCTAAATTAAGGCCCTTGGCTTAATCTAATACCAAGTTTTTAGTGTAAGCAAATAAAATATGGGAACACTGAATGCAAATGAAAGTTTTCTTTTAGCAAATAAAAGTTTAATGTAAGTTTAGAAGTCTGAAGCTGAGAACAGCTGTACATTTTGTTCTTATGTTTCCATGGAGACATGCTGACTACAGGGGCAGGCAATAAAAGCCACAACACATTTTTAAGGCTAAAAGTTAGTTTTCTGAAAGCACACAAGCTGTTTTTCACATCTGGGTGGGAATAAAGATAAGACAAGTACAGAAAGTAATTAAAGTACAGCACTGGGTGTAACATGCATCTTAGTATGGTTAACCTTAATTTCAGGTTAGGTAATGCCTATATGTGCAGCTGTCAGTTTGGGACAATTGATCCTGTCAGGAGGGCTAAACTTCATTATTTGAAGATGTACATAGTTTTTGTGCATTTGTTTTAAGTTAACACGTTATGGGGTGATTTGTGAGTGTTTTCATGAAAACAAAAAGTCTTGTAAAATGTGACATAGGTTCAAATGGAGAAGACAAGAAAGAACTGTATAAAAGAACCACCTGCCAAGCCTTAGTGGGGATGTGTAACACAAAAAGTTGGACATACATATTTAGAAAGTGGCTGTATAATATCTAGGAGTAACAACTTCTTATCATAATGGCCACACTATTCATATTATTTTGGAATGTGAATGGCCTGACATGTACAGACAGAAATAGAGTATTGAGTTGTATTAAAAAGTTCAGAGTGCATCTAGCAATGCTACAGGAGGCACACTTGGAAAGTGAGCATGTGAATTTGATAAGGAAAGGATTTCAGAATGCATATTCAGCACACTATCAGGGACAATGGAAAAGGGGAGTAGTTATACTAATTGCTTGAGAAGCTCCAATACAGAGAGAAGAAAAAAAAAAGATAATAATGGTAGATTTGCGGCAGCAAGGGGCTATTATCTCGGGAGAAGGATTATTCTGGCAAGTATTTATAGTTCACCTAAACCTTCTGCTATAGCGCTTAAGAAAAGCTTGAGAATAATAGAAGGGAATATTACTTCCTATAGGTAATGGACTGGAATCTGATTTGCAGCAATGAAGATGTATATTTATTTATTTTTATTTTATTTTACATTTGTTAACCGGGGCACATTGTGGCTCCACCATTGAGAGGCCGAGGAGAGAAAACCCATAGACAAAAACTCCAATTACAATAAAAGAACAACAATCAAAATAACAATCAACAAAAAACCAATCAAACAAAAAACCACAAAAAACAAAAAATGAAAAAAGGACCAAAAAGTTGTTGGTGTTAATGTTGTTATTGGGTATTATAACAAGAAAAAAAAAACAATGGAGAAAACAAAACATTAGTGTAGTTTAGTAGTAATTGCTATAATAAGACTAAAGGAAGAAAAGAAAAAAAATCAAAATACAGTAGAGAGTCACTTAACACTATTTACAATTTACAATTTAGAATAGAACAACTTTTTTGCCAGAGCACTAGTATAGCGAGAGATAAATATAGAAGAGATTTTGCATAAAGCTAGAAAAAAGAAGAGATGACAAATTGTTAGTTAGCATATATGGTGGTAAAAAAAAAAAAAAAAAGTCTTGGTGGGGGGTCAGGATAGGGATAATCAAACAAAGAATAGGAGGGAAAAAGAGCTCACTACAAATGGTGGGCATGGAAAGTGGGTTTGGGTTTGGTTTTTGAAAGGTGGTTTTTGAAGGTAGGGAGGTCAGGTTAGCCAGAAGGTTGTTAAGGGAAGTTTTTATATTTGAATAGGTGGTGTGGTGTATAAGGAGTCACCTTCATATGTGGGGATTTGTTAGCAAGTTAAGCCGAAGGGAAATTAATAATTGTGGGATAGATTTTTTATTGGGGTGATGAGAGAGTTAAGTGGGGGTGTGTGATGTGGTCGATATAGGATGATATAAGTGTGTTGTATGATTATGTTTAGCATCTAATGACAAATTTTTGTAGAATTTTAGGATTGTGAGTTGAGGAAGTTGGAAAGGTTTTCCTGTTCCTGAGTACTGAGGTTTTAAAGTTTTATGAAAGAAATGTTGAAGGTGAAAGGTGAATAAAAGATCTTTACTAAGGTATGCTGGAGATGAGTTTTAAAGTTTTGGAGGGAAGTGTGGCAGTAAAGTGAGAGACACTGAAGTGTGAGAGAGTGGTGAGTGAGGTTAGCAGAGAGTTTGGTATGTAGTCTGTGGGGTTACTGATGTGTGGATAGTCAAGCTTTTCATTAAATAAAGTATTAACGTCAAAGATAATGTAGTCACACCATAGTTAGCTGGTAGTGTAAGTCTAGTAGTTAATGTTAATTAGTGAACAGGCAGATTTAAGGGATGGTGTTAAAGTGGGGTGAATTTTAAAAATGAGATTTTTAAGATTAAAGAGGGAAAAGAAAAAGTGATTTTTGTTTTTTTTCTGGATTGAGGAGGACAGATGGATGGAATTTTTCTGCAGATGTAAGCTATTTAGAAGGAGATGGAAGCTGTCTTGTGAGATAAAAGGAAAGCAGTGGAGAAGAATCATCAGCATACTTGGAAATAAGTGGGAGAGAGAAGTGAGGGGGGAGAAGGACCAAAAAAAATGGAGAAAAGGAGGGGGGCCTAAGATGGAAGATTGAGGCTGTAGAAGAGTGAGGAGCGAAGATAGATGCTGTCCACAAGTCAACACTGCTCAGAAGTAGGGAGGGAAGTGAAAGGGATTTAAAAAAGTTAGACCAAGAGTGGTGGTTCACATTTTCAAAAGCTTTTGAGAGGTCAAGGGAAAGTTGGGAAGAGTAGAGGTTGTTATGTTTGTCTTTGTTGTTGAGCTGGGCAGAAGGAGGGCTGTGAGGAGGTACGTGGAAATGTTGTAATGTGGAGTCTGAGAAGTCATGATTTTTGCAAGAGGTGATACAGGCTGATGATGGCTGAATTGAACATGCAGCGATTAGATATTAGAGATAGTAGAATATTAGATAATTAGGAGTAATGAGAAGTTAATGGAGTTACCTCCTTTATGTGGAGATTTTATGGAGGGAATGATATGGGGATGGGATGGGGAGGATGGATATAGTTCTCAGTATAGTTATGGTTAATTCATATGGATTTGGGTAAGCTAGTTCAGTTGTTCATTGTAGTTATTCAGCTGGAAGGGTGTCAGCCGAAAGGTTAAGGTTTAAGTTTAGAGAGTAACTTATGTGGTTGTGGAGACTGTATTTAAATTTTGGGTGGGGTGGTGCTTGAGAGAGTTTTTGGAAGAGAAGGGAAGGGGGGAGGGGGTTTGCTAGAGAGGAGACTGTTTCAGAGAGAGAAGAAGGTGTTGAAGGCATTGGCTATATTGTTGGGGGTGGGCTCTGCTGGGCTGTGGTGTAGGAGTTGGTTGGTCTCTGGATGGAGCAGTTTATTGATTCCTGACCAGAAATGTTTGTTTTTTTTTTTTTTGGTTTTGTTACTTAAGGTAGTAATTTTTTTATCCAGATAGGTGAGTTCTTAGTTGTATTTCTCAGGTGTTTTGAAAATTTGATGGTCAGATGGGTTTTAGTGGATCTCCATTTTGTCTTTTTTGATTTCTAATTAGTCGGGATGATGCATAATGCTGAGAAGGAATTTGTAGGAGAAGTTTGTAGGAGTAGGTAACTGCTTCATCAAGGTGTTTTCCAGCTGACCTTAAGTTATATGAGTTGAGTTCACACGAAAGATTTTGGGCTATTTACGGATTTGTGACAGGTTAAAATTTGATAAGAAGCCTGTGTTGATTGTTTTGATTTTTGTTTTAATGTTGGAGGTGAGAGGTGATCACTGATAGGATCAGGAGTATATTTTATAGAGGAATTGTTAGTTTGTTGATCAGTATCCAACCAGGATATCCAATCCAGTTGGTTGATTTGTGTATTAGTAGGGAGGGCTATGGTTTGTTGAAGAGGTTAAGGTTAAGGTGAAAGGTAGGTTTTGGAGAGATACAGGAGTAAAGAGATCAATCTAAAGTCTCCTAAGATTATGGTTTCTTGGAGGGAAGGAACAGGAGACCCAGCTAAGAATATTTTTCCATTTATTTTAGTTTATTGCTGGGAGGATGTAGGAGGATATTATATAATATTATATAAATTTTTTTCCTTGAAGTTTGTTTGGTACAGAGTATTTCAGCACTGATTGGGGAGGGGAGGAGGGAGTCAATTAAGGCACAGTTGGGATGGGATGATTATAGAAGGCCCCACCCTTTGTTTTTTGTTATCTTGTTCTTGTCTTTAGTATAGAAGCCTGGGGAGTGATTCGTTTGTCTTGGTAAATTTGGTTTAAGCCAAGTTTCAGTGAGGCAAAAGAATATCAAAGGGGGACTTAGAAGGGGAACTATAACAAAAGACTGTAGATTTCTTAAAAAAAACTAGGAAAGTATTTGGTATGGTTAAGAAGTAGTAGGACTTATTTACAGGGATTGAAAAAGGTTAAAGTACTGCAGAATCAGGGAAACCTCAAAACAAGAGGCAGAACTGCAGACAGTACTAAAGAGAAAATAAGGGGTATCTGGATAATATACATGAGTTTAGAAAGACTGCTGTCAAGCAACTGGTTTTGATAATAACTCCAGAGCACAAAAAACATTTAGCACAATAATTTAGGCAAAACAAGTAAAAATGGTTGTTGCCAAACTTAGGGAGACTACAACAAGCAAAATAACCAAAGATCCTGTAGAGGTATTAGAGATACTTTGGAAATGTTATGAGCATTTGTTTAAAGCAGAGAAATGTGGAAATCAAGAAAGAGCACAAATGTAAATATTTATGGAAGACAAGTATGCTAAGATTACAGGAAGATTAGGCTCAACAACTAACAGTCATGACAGGAGGAGGCTCAATAACTAACAGTCAAAACAGGATGAGATGAGATAAAAATGGTGATGTACAATCAATCTGTAGGAAAGTCTCCAAAAATAGATAGTGATCCTGTAGACATTTGGAATCTAGGAGGGAGGAAAATGATAAAGATCTGGTAGCTTTTGTTTAACAGTATTATAAATGGAGGGGAAGTGTCTACATCCTGGAAGAAAGCTATGGTGGCTGTAATACCTGAAGATGGGAAAGACTCATCAGACCCAGATTTATATAAACCCATTTCAATTTTAAACCATGGTTATAACGTGTTCTTGATAATAATAGCTATAGGAATGTTAAAATTGTTGCCTAAATTGATAGCTATGGATTAGTGTGTTTTTTTGGAGGGACGCAACCATTTGACAACATTAATAGAACAATGATGGTCCACAGGGAAGCAAAGTATAAGAAGATATCACTGTTGGTGTTTCTTGATGCAGAGAAAACATTCAACAGAGTAAGCTGGGATTTTATGAGTAGGGCAATAAATCATTTGCATTCCCTAATACAATAATAAGGTTATTTATGAAGATATATGAGGGACTGTAGGCAAAACGTAAAGTGGGAGGGTTCTCTCTGACAAGTTGTGAACACAGGAACCATGCAGGGATGTTCTCTTTCCCTTTGTTATTTACTTTATATTTAGATTTGTGGATGGCAAAAAATAAGGGACTCAGAAATTCAAGGTTATAATTGGTATAGTAATCGAGAAAAATTGGCTTTATTTGTAGATGATATTACTTTGTACCTGATAAAACCAGAAAAGGACATTTCAGTGTTTTGGAGCATCTTGAGACAGTTTCAAGTCTTTTGAGAATATAAAATTAAGGAAGATAAGACAAAGCTTATAGCTATAAACTATGTATCCACACATGATCTGGTCCAGTAATACCCATATTTATGGGGACACAATAAAATTAAGTATTTAGGAGCATGAATTAAAAAGGATTCCATTATATCAACTAAGGGTATGTGGGAGCACACTAAACAAAAGGATAATACAAAAACTGAGAAACTGGGATCTCTTTTTTATGGATATGGATAGTAAAATTCAAGCAGTGAAAATGTTTTAGTCCCTTTAGTTTTATATATAGGTCAAACATATTTTTATTAAGCAGAGGAGAAGCTGTAGAGAACAATAAAGAGTTGAAGGAATTTATCTGGGAAGGGAAGAGACCACGCGTCAAGTAGGATAAGTTGATCCTTCCAACAGAAGGAGATAGTTTAGGATTACTTGATTTTACAGCTACACAGTTAAGGTTCATATACATAATACAAGCATAAAGTTATAATTCAAAGTGGAAAGGGATGATGATGAAACAGGGCAAATTCAAGAAATAAGGAGAAAGTGGTATTTTGGGTGCAGATCCTTAAGAAGAAAAACAGCCATACAGAATATTATATTCATGAAGTAGTAGAAAGTAGTTTAAGAACTGAAACATGAAAATGGAAAAAAGATTTTGCTAATAGGAATGACTGCAGTTGGAGATACAGAGAATAGGCAAGAAGGGACCATAATTTAATGGAGAAAATTAGCAAAGGAACCAAGTTATTTGGAGCAAGTAACTACAGAGGGAAATGTAACAGATTGGGAAGAGGCCAAGAGGATGTTTGGACTGCAGTCTAGAGACTGCCTTCCCTGTCAGCGATTGATATCAGAAAACAGGCAAGGAGAAAGAGATGGGGGAATTCTAAGTGAAGAATATTTTATTAGTTGAATCTAGAACAGAAGTTACTGTTTATAAAGCATTAACTAGTATGACATATAAAATATTTCATGATAAATATAGGAATCGGTCAGAGGAGGTTAGAAAAGATTAGGAAGAGAGAGACCGGATAAGCAATTCTCAGGAAACTATGGGAGGATATGTGTATGGTTCCCCAAGTGTGCAACAAAGTCTAGAAGATTTAGGATCTTTGCCTGAAAGTGTCTGTATGGATATTTTTATATACCAAGCAGACTCCACAGAATTTTTCCTCAATGTAGGTAGCAAATGTGGGCGGTGGGATAGATAAGAAAGAAGTAACTGGAAACATATGCTTTGGGAGTGGAATGAGACTTCAAAAATTCCCTACAGAATACTCTGTCAGAAATACCGGATGAGCAAAGAGGTGGAACAAAGGAAATTAGTTTTTGAGCTGGGATACTAGATGTGAATTCCCTAGACCTTGTAAGGGCTTGCTAAGTTTAATACTGGTGGCTGCCAAAAAAGCAATTACTGGAAAATGGAAGTCAAAGTGCAAAACAACTGTATTTGATGTACTGAATACTGTAACAGAGATAAAAAAAACTGGAAGTGGGATCTTTAGAAAATGGAAGAAGCAAACTACATAAAAAATGGAAACTGTGGGAATGATAAATGCAGAATAATGTTTTGGAGGAGTGAGATTTAAGGGAAGGCAGGAACTGAGCAATTTATGTAATGGATTAAAGATACACACACACACACATATATTACACACATACACACGCACACACACACACACACACACACACACACACACACACACACACACACATATACATATATATATATACATGTGTGTGTGGGGGGCAGGGGGTCAACTACCTTTGGTCAATATCTGTTTAAGCTGACAAAATATAGTTGACTACACAGATGGGCGACAGGTATGTGAGATCAGACAATTCTCAGGGTAGAAAAATATGTCCTCTCTGAGTGATTGTATATAGCAACTCCAAGATCACACAATTAGCAAGGAGTGTGGGGGGGGGTTCATTTTTAATATATGAAGTTTTTCGTGGACCAATCATAGTACACAAACCATTCTGTAAAGATTTCAAGAAAGACCCAGCTAATGTAGAGTCTTCTCTATGAAATAATTAAAACCTCATATAGTGGAGACCCATAGAACATATGTAAATAACCTCTTAAGGACAGCTAACCTAGAGTATTCACTTTGAAATAATTTAAACCTTCTGTAATGGAGGCCCACAGGATATATGCAAATGATCCCTTAAGAACATAACAGAGATTCAGCTACATGATTTCTGAATATCAATGACTTTTCACTTTTTTAAGTCTTTACTGGTGCATTCAGGACAATAAAGCCACTAGCTGTGAACATGCCATGTTTGGCCTTTATGCTGTACTGATGAGCTCAGAAAAGTGGATTATTTGGCTATATTTTGAAAATACAGAGCTTATAACCAGGCCTAATATCCATAAAAATTAAGGTGCCTGCAAAATATACAAAATGACATCCAAACCTAAAGGTTAAGAGGTCATACAGAACTATAAATATTCTGTAGTGTTTAGCTTTAAGATTGGGTGTGTCTGCCTTGAACTCCAACTCCCTCCTAATATTAGCTGCATCTTGGCAAACCATTTGTGAACATCATGACTAGGACTGGCGACATGCATCCCAGCACTGCCTGACCATATACACTGAATTAATCTGACTTAGTGCTAAGAAACTGGGCACAACTCTTTCTGGGTTATATGTGTACCAGATGGCATATAGCGTTCATGCCGCTTCCCTTTTATTCCTGAAGCATATATTGGCATCCATACTGGGACACCTTTATGCAAAGGTGAAAGCCAAAGAGAAATACAGGCAAAGGCATCCAGATATGGAAAATTTCACAATTAAAAAAATATCACAAAGAGGGAATGTAGAAAAGAAGATTAGTAAAGTAGAAGTTACAAAAAATAGAAGTTGAAGTTATGGAGTGCTTGCGAAGTGAAGGTTTTGGTGTAGAAAGTCTAACAAAGACTACATCTTACCTTGATGGAGTGAGTCCCCAAAGCAAGGACAAGCAGGAAGATCAGGAAACATCTGAAGAAGAAATATGAACATGGGAAAGATACAGAGAATCAATATGGTATAATATCAATGCAAAGGAGAAAGCAAAACTAATCAACATAAACGAGCAGCACCAAAGATATCTGAAGAGAAATACAGGCAAAGGAATCCAGACATGGGAAACTTTACAATGTAAAAAATAAGAAAACAAAGAAGAAAAACAGAAAAGAAGATTAGTAATGGAGAAGTTAAAGAAATAGAAACTAAGGTTATGATATACCTGCGAAATGAAGTATTCAGTGTAGAAAATCTAACTCCGAAACAACACAGCAGAATAGAGCAATGGACACCCAAATTAAGGAGAAACTAGTGGAACGGGAAGCAACAGGTCAGTTGCCATATGAAGATATTTTGCAGACTTTCAAAGGAAACCAGTATAAAATTTCACATGAAGTTGGATAGCAAAGGCAGGAACAGGAAACTGTTGCAACTCTGATGCATTTAATGTTGAGGAGTGACAGGCCAGTGAGTTCCCATATGACAGAGCAACAGATGACACAAGATGAAATTGAAGAGAATGTGCCACAGGAAGATGCAATAGAATTTTCTATAGAATGCCTGCAGGAAATGGAGAATAAAAAATGTGCCCTCAGTTTAGAAGAAAATGAGCTAAGAGAAGAGTTGCTTGATTTAATACAGACAGATATATTAAGATCAATGAAAGAAATAGACTGCAGAAGGTCAATGTTGTTGTTTTTCTTTCGGCTTTTCCCGGTTAGGGGTCGCCACAGCGGAACTCAGATTGGCAGTCAATTTTTATGGTGCTGAGGTGCCAGCCCGACACGCAACCTTCAACGAAGGTATGCCCATTCACACATGTCTTTTGAACGCCATTCGACCGTAGGGAGGACATGCGGACTCCACACAGAAGGCGCTCCAGCCTAGAATCGAATGGGAGAATCTCTTGCTGTGAGGCGACAACTCTACCGCTGCACCACAGTGGCTTCAGACTGCAGAAGGACAATAAAATCCCAAAAGTTAGAAGTCTGATAAAAAAATGAAGACAGTAATTAGGGCTGCCCATAGAGATCCATGCAATATAACAGAAGTAAACAGGATATAT
Source organism: Protopterus annectens (assembly GCF_019279795.1). Lineage (NCBI taxonomy): Eukaryota > Metazoa > Chordata > Ceratodontiformes > Protopteridae > Protopterus > Protopterus annectens. The sequence continues at coordinate 578,016,266 of NC_056738.1, read as the reverse complement.
TACTGTGGAGCTAAATTAATAACAGATAAAATTCTACCACAAGAACACAGGGTATTAAGGGAAAGGAAGAAGAGAAATCGAATACCATCATGAAAGTACCGAACAGAGAAAACTATAAAGCAATTAAGACAAGAAGTGTCACTGTTAGAAGATAATAGAAGAGGCAACAGATCAACAAATATACTTAGAAATATAGACGTGATAAAAGCAATGCACAGTATTATAATGGATCAGGATTTATTGTACACATCCACAAATAATAAACTAAAAATCTCAGCACAAGCAGAAAAACTTGGAACATACACAGATAAATGTAAAAGAAAAGTTGGTACTTTTCCGTTAAGGGGGCAACACTCCAAATGTGCGGTCCTGCTTATTCTTTTATGGTTAAAGTAAATGCAGTAAACACAGTCTATAATTCTAATTATTGTCATTCTTTACTAAGTGCAATTTAACACCTTTGGTACAAAAGTCACCAGTTTGGGAAGGGATTGAGAGGGCAGAGTTAAAATTGGATTGAAAAATCAGCAATGTCTCTGAAGATTGGGGACAGTTAAGAGATATGCAGAAAGCACTGTACCTCTGAGAAGGGGGAATTTTTCAGGCTACCGTCGCAGTGTCTGTGTTGTTATAGTAATTACATCAATCGCTATTTTGTGATTGCAGCTGCCCTACATGTTTAGTGTGGTCATACCACTCAAGAGTACCTCATTACAAGAAACGTGCCTCATTTGAGTCTTAAAAAGGTCAAATTCCTCGAATCCTTGCTGTTCCACATAATACCGTCCCATAGTAAGTCCACAAGAATGTTTTATAAGTACAGATGGTTTCACGTTTAACCATCCGGATTTAGATTTGATTTACTTCAGAAGATGTATAAACTGGCATTCTCTTTACTCTGCCAATGTTTTCAGTTAATACTATTAGTGTTTTATAAATATCCCCGATTGTCCCTGTCCTTTTTGCTAGAGTTATGCATTTCAATATAAAACTGAGGGATGCAAACATCATGCAGTTTCTCTACCGTTGTCACACAAGAAAAGTTCATTAGATAACCGTTCCAGGTTTTCCTTGTATTCTTACTGAGGATGGAAAATTTGGTTCCTGTCTTAGACCCCAGTTTCACTGTTAAAGCCATAGCACTACTGGTATACACCGCATGTGACAACGCTCTTGTAATGAAGCATTTTTTTCCCCTGAAAGAAATCTTTGCACAGCTATGTACATGTAACAACAATACAGTACAGTAATATATAAGTATATACACGAGGCGTGCAATTAAAAAAATGAGTATGTTGCTCATGTATTGAACTGAGTTACAGACTATGTATGCAGTCATTGTAACTGACTGCCTTCTTTACAAGCGCTTATTACAAGTGCTGCCCCGATAGAGGAAAAGTACTGAAAAGTTCAAAATAAGCAATTTATTGATAACCCAAAAAAGTTTTATAGAGAACTGGGAAAAAAGGTAAAAGGAATTGAAAGACCACCAAAAAAGAAGAAAGAGATACATTTTCGAGAAGTGTTTATGAAGATCCTGTGGAACATAACAAAGCTGCTAAATGGACAGAAGAAGTAAAAGAAAGAATAAGAAGTTTAAAGGTACAGGATATGAAATGGGGTGAAGTAACAGCCAGAGAGATTAAAACAAAATTAAGAAAAGCCTCTAACTGGAAAACCCCAGGCCCAGATGCAGTACCTAACTTCTGGTTAAAGGTGTTAACGTCTTTGCAAAAAGATTTAGCCATGAGTAAGAACTATTTATATGCACATCCTAAACAGACACCAACCTGATTAACAACACGAAAAACAATGCTCCTACTTAAGACTGAACCTGCAAGTTACCCTAAAATTATAAACCAATAACTTGCCTTCCAATGACGTATAAATTACACACTGGAATTGACACCGACAGAGTTTATAGTCATTTAGAAGAAAACTCAATTATGAAACAGAGCAAAAGGGCAATAAAAGAAAGTCAAATGGAACAAAGAATCATTTCTTGTTAAATAAAGTCATAGTGGAAAACTGTAAAAAGGGGAAGAATTTCAGTATGGCATGGATTAACTACACAAAAGCATTTAAGAGTATCCCACATTGGTGGATAAAACAGTGCTTAAAATGTATAAGATACACCCTACACTGATAAACTACATCACAGCAACCATGAAACAGTGGCAAACCACTTTGCAGTTAAGCCATGATAAAGGGCAAATTATTATTCCAGGGATAAAAATCTAAAGGGGGGGTATGCCACAGTGACTCTCTGTCACCATTGCTCTTTTGTCTTGGCCTTAACTCATTAAGCTGTCTGCTTAACAGATTAGGTCATGGCTATAATTTCACTCCCAGAAAGCAACAATGTGTAAAGACTTCTAATCTTCTCTTTGTCGATGATCTAAAACTGTATAGCTCATCAGATGAGGAATTCAAAGCATGACTGAAGGAGTCAAAACTTTTTCAGATGATGTAAGAATACCATTTGTTCTGGATAAATGTGCAAAAACCACCTTTAAAGCAGGAAAGCTGCAGCACTAAGAAAACATCAGTTTGGGACAAGAATGTAATATAAAAGAACTTGACCAAGAGCGAGTGTATAAATATTTGGGGATTGATGAAGGCTCAACAATAAAACATGAACAAATGTGAATATAACTTAGTAAGGAATATTTTAGAAGACTTAAATTAATCCTGAAAACAGCGTTGACATCTAGGAACAAAATTCAAGCTTTAAACCAATTTGCCCTCCCTGTCCTAACTTACAGTTTTGGAGTGACTGACTGGCCCCAAAAGGTGTTGGATAGATTAGACAAGAAAACAAGAAGGATGCTTCATGCTCATGAAATGATTTATAAAAATCAGTGCATGCCAAGATTATATATTCTGCATTTCGAAGGAGGTTTAGGCCTCCTTGAAGCTGATTATATGTATAGATCTGCAGTCATGTGACCACACATATCTGCTGACCTCACAAGACCCAAATGTAGTGAGAGTTTTGAAGCATGAGGAGAATAAATCTAAAATGACATCCCTGCTTAGTCTAGCAGAAGCATATCGGCGTCAAGCAGGAATGGAAATCAAACCAGAAGTAGATAAAAATCAGGCAGCAACTGAATATGCCAAAAAAACAAAAGAAAGAATATAAGGTGAAGGATCAGATGAGAAGGCAAGAAATGTGGAAAAAGCATAAATATACTTGGAAGTATAGAAAACTCCTGGAAGAACCTCATGTTGATCAGGATCAAATGCAGGAATGGTTAAGGAGAGGCGAATTCAAACCAAAAGATGAAAGGTTAATATTGGTGACCCAAGATAGCAGGCTACATAGACACTGGTTTACAAAGCCCATTGAACATGTGAGAGAAAGAGACAAATGTAGGTTTCATAAAACAGAACTGGAAAAAGTCTCACATCTCATTGCTGGTTGTGATATACTAATAATTGAAGGAGTGTATACTGAAAGGCAAGACTGTTGCAATGGGGATTGTGCAAACATTATGGTACTTAAGTGGCTGAAAAACACTACAAACATGAACCACAAAGCATCATAGAAAATGATGAAGTCTACATCACATGGTATCACCCATTACCAACAGTTCAAAAGATAGATGCGGGAAAACCATATATAGTGCTCCATGAAAAGAAGACAAAAGTACCACTGATCACTGAAATCGCTACACCCAGTGAATATAGTGTCTTGCTTACAGAAAGACACAAAGTGATAAAATATCAAGATTTGCAGGCAGAAACGAGAGCAATGTGGAGGAAAGATAACCAGACTGTTCCAATAGTAGTAGGAGCAACGGGTCTTAAAAAAAGAGCCTAAAGCTATGGAGAATCATTATGGAACTCATATAAACAGAGACATAGGGGACCAGACAGACACTGACACCAGTTTCGGGTTTGGGCAGTAAAGGCAGATCCTGCCTTTTACCTGGTTGACTTTTCAAACAGTCACTAGAGCCATGAGCTAGGGCAAAGCAGTCCATACGGGCATACCTGACTTGGCTAAGGCTCTTCGACACAATACCCCACTCTCAGGCATCAGATAAAGTTAAAAAGCCAGGCAAACCCTTATGTCACTAGATGGGGGTTAAAACTGGCTAAGGACAGAACCCATATAAAGTTAAAATCGGAGCAATGTCAGAGACTCAAAGCTGAGTCACAAGTGAAATCCCCGAGGATCTGTCCTGGGACCCCTTTGTTCGGCATTTATTTGTATAGTCAACATCCTTTTGGAAAAAAAAAGTACCCAAAGTAACGCAGACATAAACAGGGAGAGTAAGGAGAAAAGTAATCAGAGACCTAGGGACCCAAGTAGACCAATGTTAGAATCGCCAACCCACATACACAATGGTTAGTCATTGCACAACTCTTGCGCAGATCTCATCAGGGATTCTATCCAATTCATTCATGTCACCCCATATGTTCACCTCATCAGACCCATGATTGAGCATAATGCCCCATTTTGGTATTACCCTCACCGACATTTACAGCTTAACGGAGACAACAAAAAGTATCTCACCAAAGGGATCAGGGTCTCCAACATATGTCTTATTCTGCCAGACTAAAAGAACTTCAGCTCTATTCTGCCTGCTCAGAGGCTTCCTGTGATGACTGTGACCATGCAAGGCTATGTGTCATCAGGATCTCAATGGGTGCCCTACCTCAAAAATATCCATCCATCCCACGAGAGCGAAAAGACTTAAAACCTCGCAAAAGTATGAATAGGACATGCTGGAGGGGATAGATCATAAACCCAGAGGCTTCCCATGCTTTGGAGCAGGACTATGAAATTATGAAACCAATACATGTAACCCCATACGAATTGCAGAAGGAGACATTACTGGGCACATTGTGGGTGCTGAAAGGAGCACTTCTGGCTGACATCAAAGATTGAAGCAATACTAATTTCATGAACTTTTAATCATACTTTGATTTAGGAATGGGGTCCATTCCCGTCATGGTATTAGAAAGACAGAAGACATACGGTACTAAGACTTCCCCAAGTCCACAAAACAAATGTACAGCAACTAAACTTCCATGACCTTTTACACTACAAGTGTGCAAATAGCCACTCCATTCTTCCAAATTGTGAAGAGAGTTCAGGAGTTGATTTGCAGCTCAAGAGCCTGACAGAGCTATCACAGCAGGGCAGCTGTGTCCAGCCTAGAAAGGGAGGAAGAGTCAACTACTTACTGTCACAATCCATTATCCATTGGAGGAGGGGGAGTGGTCCAAATGCACAATTTAGCAGTAAGCCTTAGGGTCACCAAGCCACTACATTGTGGTAGGCTTCAACATGGATGTGTGGAAGTGTGTACTCACTAGAGAAAGGGATTGTGGGCCTTCACATGTTGAAGGACAGCATATCTCCCAGCCCAGTGGTTGGTTTAAGTCATTAAACCTTTAAAAAATTCCCTTATTAATGAGATGCCAATGAAGGCCTGAAGTAACATCTTGGCTGCCTGAATGACAGCACCCTCTGGACAGCTCTCCCAGTGATCCCGAGTGAAATTTCCAAGGAAAACAATGAATGAGTTGTGTCCAATTGGGAGAGGCTTGAGGCTGACAGGCATGGAGTCGAAAAACATTCTTGAACAAAATCTGCACTGTTCCACCACAACCTAAGGTTGACTATCAGATAGAACAGCATTGTGGCACAAAATTTTATTGGAAGGCAGGTGAATGTAATTGCTATGTAAATGGAACATGCTATCATGTGTCCTTTCTTAAAGATGCAACTACCACCTTAGTCTGTCCCAGCCATGGGGCACTGGTGTTCTGTATCTCACCTGCATATTAGACTATGCCATTCTGGTACAACTTACACATTTCATCCACTATATTTTAAAGTTTCATCTTACAAATTCAGGTGCAGAACTTAAAGGTGCAAGTTAATTCATCTGTGGAAGCACAGATGTGCTTACATTCTTTTACTACATTTGTTATTTCTTACTAGCATTACATAATCAAATAAAAAGACAATAATTACTACATTTATGAAGAGGGCTCAGGTTCCATGTTTTCCCTACTTGAAACATCACCAATCTTTTCAGTTTACTTTTGCAATTACACCTTTCAATTTCATTACCCCCACCCTACTTATAATACATCTGTGATAACTGGGTTCAACACTAGATCCAAGACATAAGCAATTCCAAATGCAAAAATGTCCTTACTTCTTTGCCTTAAACGTTTACCATTCCATTCTAACGCATACACCTTTCTAGGAAGCAAGTAAGACTGCCCATGAAAACACACACAAACATCTGATAGTGACTGCAATAAAGCATAACTCAGCAGGGCCTGGTCTCTTAACCACTGCAAAAAGACATGGTTTCACAAGTTTCACAAGAAGAGAAAATGTCATCCATGTTTAATCAAGTCCAGAGCTTTTATTTATGTTTCTACTCAAATTAAAGTGCTGCAGTTGCTTCTAAACAGACAAACTAAAACTGTTAACAGAAACACAGGGGTAGGGTGTTGATAACAACATATGCCTGCCTGTTTGTTTCCATACTAGTACAAAATTAGCTGAAACTCCATCTTTCATGATGAATGATTTCAGTGCTAATGTGCATAAGATACAGGGGCACGCATACTCACTACACATGCTAACATAAAACAGGTTGTGTACATTACTTCACTAGCTTTTTGACATGGTACAATATATATCATTACTAATCATGGTACTGCCCCCTCTCAGCTGCATCCAACATTCTTGTCGACAGAAATACTAAATATGCACAAAAAGCCATTTGCTATTTCCAGAAGCCTTTGATTTTATATACACACACACACACACACACACACACACACATACACACACACACACACGCACACACACACACACACACACACATATATATATATATATATATATATATATATATATATATATATATATATATCTATCTGAAGGTTAGGGGACAAAAAGACATACAAAAAACATTTTTATTCCTAACTAGATCGTTATACAGTAAGTGTGTTGCTATTGTTTTAAGTTACATAGACATCACGTAGTGTCCTTACATGCATTATGTACAATATTTGCAAAAGCAAGTCAGTATTAATGTAGGGTGAATATGAAGACTGAGCTGAAAACAGAGCTGGAGAATGGTGGGTGGAGGAAATCAAGGGACAGTATGGCAGCACAGACACTGGCACTGGAAACCCTAAGAAATTAAACTCAAGCATTACCTTAATGAAATGTTACGTCATCTGATAAAATCACATCTTATCATAGCCAGATTAAAATACAGTAGCAGAAATACATCTCCGCAAGTTGTGTGTGTGTGTGTGTGTGTGTGTGTGTGTGTGTGTGTGTGTGTGTGTGTGTGTGTGTGTGTGTGTGTGTATATATATATATATATATATATATATATATATATATATATATATATATATACATGGATCTACTATGAATAGTCGAGCCACACAAATGTTGACTTTACATAATTAACTACAAATGCACATTAACACCTACTGTGAATGCTCCCAAGCTAATCTACGACACATGCAAAACAAAACAAGAGTGTTTTCTGCAGGGGGGAGGGGGGAGTCCATCTGCACCACCCTTGCTAATTATATGTACAAACTTTAAGACTGCACAATATGCAGGGAGGGATGTATTCCCCTTACCTGGGGATCATCGTTTACCATACAACTGTCAACAATATAAAGTGTTGACCAAAGTAGGCCAACCATATGCAGGTTGATCTTAGATATGATTGACCAATCTAGTAAACCATATTTTATACCTAAATATATATATTATACATATACAAGAACAAAAGAACAATCTGGCTTCAAGAATAAAATGCTCAGATTTGACTCGAGAGCAAGATTTAAAAATGTTCAAATCACCAGAAATTCAGAGGTTTGGGAAAATAGCCTACATTTCTGTTAAATTTCCTGCATTATTTTTGTCAACGAGCCAGGGGTTCAAGCATGCACATGAGTAATTTTCCAGTATGGTTACTCCAGATGGCTCTACATCAACTAACTTGAGATATGATGATGCTGCTGTAACCAAAGTCACTAATTTAAGCAGCATTATTTTTTTTTGGAGTACTGTTTGACAATTCCATATTGTAATTCATTTACACCACTGCCTAATCAGCCATACTTACCTGCACTGTTAAACTGCTGATATCAAGGTACTCTCTAAGGGAACGAAGAATAGTAGAAAGGAGCAGTGCAATTTGTCAGGGCATTTCATCTCTAACATCAAGGAGGTTTCATTTGCTCCTTTTTAGCTATCCTCTTTTATTTCTTGTTACTGCACAGACATGCCATCTGATGGGTAACTGCCTATACTTAAAGGAGGTTGTACTGATAACGTACAAAATGCCCCTTCCCATTAGTTTAACATCAATCTTAGGTAAATATTTTGAAAGATGCCAGACTAAACCACTAAAAGAGGTCAAGTTGTAGACCACAAAAACTGATCTTAAAGTGTATTTACTGAGAAGAGGTCCACGTTTCCTAGCATGGCTGACTTATGACGCAGTTAGTGCTGCTTTAGCATTTGGTCTTAGCGTGATCCTTACCTTGACCTCACTAAGGCTTTCGACAGCCTGCTTAATGAAGGCATCAATAACAAGTTTACAAACCGCAAAAGTAAATCCTTACATCAAAAGGTGAGTTCACTATTGGCTATCAAATACAAGTAACATGTTTCTTCTTGTGGGCACAGCATAAATAAGTTCCAACTTTTATTGCTGTACCATAGGGCATGTCGATTCCTTTTCTTTATAATATAGTTTTTTTCATCCTTACAAACAAAAGAATGGATAACAATGGGTATGTAAATACACAGGTAATATACCAAGATAGGTTCAATAATTAATTTACTATTATATTAATCTCCTATGTTATTTTATTCTCAACCCACTGCTACAATCACCCCTCTGTATTTTCTTTTTCTTTTTTTTTTTCATGTTACAATTGTACTTGAAATAATTATTTTTTTGTTTGCTAGTAACTCAGTTATGCATATTCTAATTTGTACTTTATTTTCAAGAGTGAACAGATCTGGGTATCCATGTGATGACTGAAATATTCCACTTCAACCTGTGACTCAGTGAACAGAAGCCGCTGAGTAACCAACTTACTGACACTCCAAGCAGTAAAAAAATAAGCAAGTAAAACACAAAGAGAAAGAAACTAGTAAGTAGGAAAGACAAAGTTAAACTAAAGCCTTAAGTATGCAAGAACAAGCCTTTAAATAATCACAAACACTATGTACAGAAACACAACCCCCCCCTACACCCCACACCTTCACCCAGTAATCTCCCCAGACAACACAACCCCCCTACCCCACACCCCACACCTTCACCCAGTAATCTCCCCAGACAACACAACCCCTCCCCTACACCCCACACCTTCACCCAGTAATCTCCCCAGACAACACAACCCCCCCTACCCTACACCCCACACCTTCATCCAGTAATCTCCCCAGACAACACAACCCCCTACCCTACACCCCACACCTTCACCCAGTAATCTCCCCAGACAACACAACCCCCCCCTACACCCCACACCTTCACCCAGTAAACCCCCCAGACAACACAACCCCCCTACACCCCACACCTTCACCCAGTAATCTCCCCAGACAACACAACCCCCCTACACCCCACACCTTCACCCAGTAATCTCCCAGACAACACACTCTTCTCATTTTCTCCCATTCTAGACAACACAACCCCTCCCTACACCCCACACCTTCACCCAGTAATCTCCCCAGACAACACAACCCTCCCTACACCCCACACCTTCCCCCTACACCCCACACCTTCACCCAGTAATCTCCCCAGACAACACAACCCCCCTACACCCCACACCTTCACCCAGTAATCTCCCCAGACAATACAACCCCCTACCCTACACCCCACACCTTCACCCAGTAACCCCCACACAACCCCCTACCCTTCACACCTTCTCCCATTCTCCCCAGACAACACAACCCCCTACACCCCAGTAATCCCCACACTCTTCACCCAGTAATCTCCCCATTCTAGACAACACAACCCCCCACCCTACACCCCACACCTTCACCCAGTAATCTCCCCAGACAACACAACCCTCCCCTACACCCCACACCTTCACCCAGTAATCTCCCCAGACAACAACCCTCTTCCCCTCATTTTCACCCAGTAATCCCCAGACAACACAACCCCCCTACACCCCACACCTTCACCCAGTAATCCCCCCACACTCTTCTCATTTTCTCCCATTCCTACCTCCAACATAAGAAAACTCTTAACTAAACTTAAACCCACAAAATTAGCAGCAGACAACCTCCAAGTGAATTCCTACAAATTGCAGCTGATGCCCTAGCCTACCCAGTATCCATCTTGATTAACCAATCTCTGTCAGAATGCTACGTCCCTACACTATGGAAAATATCACACATTATTCCCCTTCACAAAGGCGGCCCCTCCACAGAACTAACCAACTACCGCCCCATAGCGATTCTATCTCCACTCTCCAAAATGCTAGAGAGATGCATTCACTCTCAAATCTCAGACTGCCTCCTTACTAACAACCTCCTTTCTAATACTCAGCATGGTTTCCGACCAAACCATAGCACCACCACTGCCTTACTCTCTTTTACTAACACTATCCTTCACCATAAAAACAATGGCCATCTCTCCTCTGCTACTTTCCTAGACCTAGCTAAAGCATTTGACATGGTCCCACACAAACATCTCCTCTCTGTACTCAATAACCTATACTTTTCTCAGTCACCAACTGGTTTCAAAGTTACCTGTCTGACTGCCAGCAATCTGTTGTATGGCAAAATGACATATCTCTCCAACTACCTGTTTCTACTGGTATTCCCCTAGGATCCATACTCGGACCCCTACTCTTCTCTATTTTCACCAATAATCTAGCCTCTGTCACCAAACATGGCACACTCATACAATATGCAGATGACTCAACCATCATCTGCTCAGCCCAGTCCCTACCCGAACTGCAAATGGTCACACAGGATGCCTTTTCCTCTGTTGAAACTTGGCTATCTGATGCCCAGTTAATACTCAACCCAAACAAAACTAAACTCCTCATCTTCAAACCCACCAAACATACTCAAATCAACTCTCACTTTAACATCACAGCAAAAGACAACACCACTATCCACCCAAAAGATCACACCAAATTGCTAGGAGTTGAAATAGACAACAATCTCATATTTGACATTCACATATCCATGACCATAAACAAATTTCAACAAAAACTAGGAGCCTTATACAGAAATAAGCAACTCTTCACCAAAGCAGCTAGGATTTCAGTTGCAAATTCACACTTTATTTCCACCCTACTTTAGGCCTCTCCAATATATACCAATCCAAGGCAATGCAATCTAAATAAACTCGAGACCTGCTACAACAAAATCGCCAAATTTGCCACCGGGGCATCCTACCACAGTCACCACTGTCTCTCACTTACTGAACTAGGCTGGCTAGAACTCCCTCACCTCCTTCAATGGTATCAACTCACACTTGCCCACAAACTGGTTAACCATCCTCTAAAGGTCCCATCCCTCCAGTATCTACTCCAACCCTATCTCACCACCAGACCACTATGATCCAGCAACAAAAATCAATTACAGGCTACTAGAGCCAATAACTCTGCTGGAGAAGCACTATTTTCCAGCGCTATAGCCAAATTATGGAACCCCCCCCCACAATAACCTCTCTACCATCATGCACCCACTTCAAAGCTTTACTTAAAGCGCACCTAAAAACATGCTGGCTATGCCCTTGCAACTCTCCCCTCTAACTTCTCCCACTCCATCTACCCTCTACCTCCCTTCCACACCACAAACTACCTTTGATTACAGCAAGCTCTGATACTTCCATGCCTATCTACTTATTATATGGCAGTAACTTCTTATTGTAACAATTGTTAATATCTGCTATGACTTCATGGATAGAACAGATGCTAGTTATCTAGTGAATGTACTATATTCTTCATCTGTAACTATGTTTGTAATATTTTAATTGCTAGGATTCTTCATCTGTAACTATGTCTGTAATATTTTAATTTGTGGAGCTTTTCTTCCTGGGCCTTCGCTGAAAATGGACCTGCATCCAGTCGGACATTCCCAGTCAACATATGTAAATAAATAAATAAATAATCATGATAATGTTATCAAATAAGGCTGCAAGTTGCATATAAAGAAAAATAAACCAGCTTACAGTCCAGGTCAACATGCAGACAAAAAAAAAATACCAACTCTTGCCTTTTCAGGCTATTGCTTAATTTGCTACACCAGCAAGCCATCAACGTACATCTGCACCACATACTAACCTACACAGCCACA
>NC_056738.1:577966432-577998932 GCF_019279795.1 Protopterus annectens | reverse complement strand
CTTCATTTCAACCTCTGAATTTTGCAGCTTTATCAACTTGTGACACCCCTCCTCTGGGCCAGTGATCAAGGAGTCTCAATCCACAGGACGTTCACTTGGAAAAAAAATAGATACACACAGTATTTCCAGATGTAGCTGTTTGCACTAAGCACCATTTCCCAAAAGAGCACACAGGGAAAACACTCACTCCTGGGGCTGGGTTTTTCTCTCTCTCCAGGCCCCCAAATAAGACTCCATACTGACGCAGCTGTAGAGTTGAGTCCTCAGATGAGAGTTCCAAGCCAAGTCCTCTACCACCCTCTCTGTAAAACCAGAGCTCTTTGTCCCAAGTAGCTGGCACACACACTATTTGATATTTGATTTTCACACACACACACACACACACACACACACACACACACACACACACACACACACACACACACACACACACACACACACACACACCTGGGAAAGGCTGGCACCAATTTACCAGCTATGCCCCCTCTGCTCAGACTATAAGGTAGATACTGCCACCACAACACACCAAAACTAGCTACTCTAAGGTTCTTACCAGGGTACCCAATTGTACTGAGTAAAATTAATACTAATACAAATGGTAGTGTTTTTCCAATGCAGCAAGGATTTCAGAAGTGGCCACAGTGTTACCAAATAAATAGAAGTATTCTCAAAAGTTAAAATATTCTCTAATAGACTGACCACAATGAAAAGTTTAAATATATTTAATAATAAATAATAAAAAGAACTTGAAAATATTGAATATCTGTGTACAATGATCACCAGAGTTTCACTGACAGGAAATATTAAAAATAACACTGATAGAAAGATTCACACAGATGCAGAAAAACAATACTTAACTAATCTCACTTTATTTTCCTAACTGCTCTAAAGAATTACTGCCCCTTAGTTCACTTACTAGAGCAAGGCAAGATGATGTAGGTGAGCGGTCCTTCTTTGTCAGGTTTCAAAAACAGACTTCTGTCTCATCTAGTATCAAAACATCATTCCAGTGATTGATTACAGAATGACATTACATACATCTTATCATCTGACTTCTGGTTCCCACACTACCCCTTTTACTAGAAACTGAACCACAATATAGCACAAATGTATGTATTGCTTAATTTTAAAGCAGCCTATTCATGGCAAACAATAAAAACAGGGCCGTAAAAGTGCATTTTAGAACAACAAGTATCTACCCCTACACACTACTACTGATTAGATTAAAGTAAATCCTAGTCAAGGAAACATTTTCAGTCTGTAGTAGTGTGTGTGTGGAGGTGGGTACCTACTATTCTAAAATGCACTTTTACAGCACTGTTTATATTGTTTGCCATGAAAAGGCTGGTTTAAAATTAAACAATACATATCTTTCCACACCTACTTCAGTACATAAAAGCAGATATGTTTAACACTGTTAAAATATTTCTGATTTTTTTGTTACTCAGGACCGCTTGTCTGTAATGAATAAAAGCTTGTGCTTTGGAACACTACCTGGGTTTCATGATTTTTGAAATTATTGTGACTGAGCTCAGCAACAAAGTTTTAAGGCCACCAGTTTTTCTGTTTTTTTACTGATACACACACACACACACACACACACACACACACACACACACACACACACACACACACACACACACACACACACACACACACACACACATGCTCCCAGTTTTGGTTACTTCTAGTGATTTGGAGTAACTCCATTATGTGCTTTGCCATTCTAACTGGCTTCTCTATCTCTCATCAGATTTTGTCAAGTCTACCCTGGATGTTGTGAGTGGCTGCACCCCCTAATATAACCAATCTCTGGTGGCACACTATTTGTGGAACAAGGGAGTCAACTTACGCAAGTTGTCCCCCTGCTCACTGCAAGTAACAGTTGCCAACACCCCTTCTCCCCCAAACTAACCATGACAATGACTATTTTACATAACTATTGTAATTGCCCTTTGCCTCGAAACACAGCCTGCACCCCAGAAACATAGAGCCACTTATGGCAATCACCTGTAATATGCAAGTCCCAAAAGTGGTAAAATAAGGGCTACAGTAATCTACTTAACTTAAAATTAAAGAGCACATCACCCCACATGCTGACTCCTTTAAAAATGAAACAAAAATAAATGATACAAGTGTATGATGCTGTGGACAGTGAGTACTGTTACCGCTGCCCACACATTTATCTGAATTTCTTCCAGAAAAAGTGAAAAAAAGAATCACCACAACTGTATTTCAACCTGGAGCTTTCAGATACTAAGAAGAGCGCTTCCCCCAACCAAGCCACAGCAATGATCACGTAACTGTGATCCTTCTAAATGTGCTTTGCTTTCATGCCCCAACTGCCCCTCCACTGAAAACCACTTCTGGTTATCAGCAGTAATCACAAAAAAATGGTACAAAAAAATGTAGCCACAGCGATGTAGATCAAGTTGCTGCAGCAGGATTAATAACTTTTCTTTGCCCTTAACTCACCCTTAGCCATAGCTCTCAACCTTTCACCACAGCACTCAGGAACAAAATCAAAAGTTACAAAAGGATTAAAGTCCATAATCACTGAGAAATTAGAAATATTCCTTTTCTCTTCTGTACCAGAAACTGGTTGGAATAACAGATTCCTTATTAATATTCATTTTTCTTAAGAATATGAAATCTTTAATTCAAAAATCTATCATTATTAGTGTCAGCAATCCTCACTGACTTATAGAGATGGAAGGTATGAGCCAGCCCCAGTCATAGTGTGACCATATATGAAACATCCCATAGCTCACAGCCCACAAATAGAATAGTCCATAGCAGATAGCAGTCTGACACACTGAAGCAGCCAAGAAAAAAATAGATATTCTAACCATATTTAAATACAAGACAAAACTAATAAGGCAAGATGCATGACTATTTTCTTTCTAAAACTAAGGGGATTGTCCTATGGTGCAGAGGAATAAAGTCCTTACTGTACCTCAGATGACCCACAGTTCATAAGCAAACAGACACTGGTGGGTCTGTGGGGGAGGATGGGAGTGAGGGACCGATTTGGACTCATCCATTCGGGGGTCAACTGGCAGCAAACAGTCCCAGCAAGTTTTGTGCAGCACAAGACGTGAGCTAATCAGGCAGGGGGCTATGTATGCATGGAAGCATGCTTGCACTTCCAAAAGACAGCAATTACAGAGCTCTTAAGGCTGCTCTGCAGAAATGGAAGCTATGGAGCACTCTTCTGCATGCGGCATGATGCTGCAGGAGCATTCATGATTTTCTCACCAATCCCAGACTAGGGTCTGGTTGAGCCTGTGGAGGCTACTGTGAGCAGTAAACCCAGTGAATAAGAGAATCTGGGGACAGCTGATGGTCGGCTGCAGAGAAGAAAGAAAAAATAAAGGGGAATAAACTAAACCTCTGAGTCTCCTCCATACTGTTCAACTTCTTTGCTCATGAATTGTGAACAAAACGAAAAGCAATGAGGGGACAAAGTTCCAAAAATCAGTGACATTTTTTTTAAATTCACTTAAACAGTTAACTGAACAAGTTTTGCATCAACACGCATTCTTTTTATCAGTAAGTGTGACACACTAATGACTGGTATTACTGACTACAATCTTCAGTGATTTGCCAGAAAATCAAAACAATTGCAAGGAACAGGGCAAAAATATGAGGCATCAACATGCATTTTCTGAACAAAAAGTAGTGTGAAATTCAAATGACTGGCATTAGTGACTATACTCCTCTATGATGTATTAGAAAATCAAGTTTTACAAGGAACAGTGCAAACATGAGACAACATGAGGGACATTCTGTGAAATGTATTTATTTATTTGTCCTTTTGTAACTGAGAAAGTCCAACTGAGCCAATGGCCTTTTTTCAGCAGAGGCCCGGAGTGAAATGTTCCACAACAGATTCAAAAAAATTTAAATAGTAGTTGAGGAGTAATTATATACAAGGGAAGAAAAGCCCCACAAAAGACGAAACACAGATTGAGATAAATTTACAGAATCTTCTTCTTTTTTCAGCTTATCCCGGTTAGGGGTTACCACAGCAGATCATCTGTCCGCTCATGATTGGCAGTGGAGTTTTACAGTGTCGAGTTGCCAGCTCGGCGCCCAACCTTCCACAGAAGGCAGACACATGCATGCACTCACACCTAGGGCCAATTTAGAGTGTCCAATCCACCTACTCCATGTCTTTGGGATGTGGGAGGAAACCAGAGCACCCGGAGGAAACCCACACAACCACAGGGAGGACATACAGACTCCGCACAGAAGGCACCCCAGCCGAGAATCGAACCGGAGAAAGATACATTTACAGAAGTGGATAGTCTATGTCAAGTAAACTAATACATATTTTTTCAAAATATCGTCTATCGTTGTAATAATATATGGAGGTGAGAAATAACAGAATATTCTGTTACCAGACTAGGCAGAGGAATATAATGAGACAAGGAGGAGTAATAGACTGAAGGGAAAATTAAGGACATGGAAAGAGAGAGTTTATTATTAGAAAGATGAAAATTTTATGGAAGGACATTAAAGAGGAAAATAAATAGTAGCAAGTGTTGGCTGAAGAGGTAGAAAAGCATACATTACTAGTGTTGTATCATTAAAGGGAGAGTCTCTTTTGAGAGGTGTTAGTGAATTTAGAGAGAGAAAGACATAGTTGTAGTGAGCAGGTGGTCATGCGTCTGTTTTGAGAGTTGTGCAGGTAACAGGTACAGGTGCCAGATAGAATTTTTTTATAGTGGGGCAATTGAGAGGTATGCCATGTCCACAAACATCTTGCTTTAACACTGGAAAGTGTTGCAAAAGACTTCATTCCTTTGAAGCTTTGTTTTGCTTTCCTTTCTATAAAGATTTGAACTGTACTGCAGTAAAACATGGTGCCCACATTGAACCTGTATTTGGCAGCAAACAGCAGAGCGGTACAAGCCAGATGGTCAATATGATGCAAATGCAAGCAGGACCAACAGTGCACATTTACTTATTCCACCCAAGATTGCAAACCTTATTCCATTACTGTAGCAGAAAATTAAGAACAATTGTTTTAAAATTCTTTCTTTATTTTCTGCTACCGTAGTTGAATAAGTGTGTATTTTCTTCAGTCAATGAGTTAGCTGAGGGTACAGTCCAGGAGTGTGTGAAAAGTTGGAGGGGGCTTACATTTCCCCTTGCCCTACTGTTCTGGCTCCCTTGCCATGGGGTCTCTTCTTCCCAATATAAATAATTTGAATTCTGCTGTGAACTCATAGCTTTCAATCACATTTAGAATATCAATTCTATGAATTCATTTCATCCAGCACTGTGACAAAAATCAATCAAAACATGTCAAAAATGAAACAAACTTTAGAATAAAAACACATTTTTATCAGACCAGTTACAACTGACTTTCACTGAAGCAGTATATGTATATTTGTGTGTGTGTGTGTGTGTGTGTGTGTGTGTGTGTGTGTGTGTGTGTGTGTGTGTGTGCACATGTCTGTGTATATCTATATCTATATCCATATATAAATATGCATAAAATATATTTCTTATACTGTGAATGCATTCGCTAGTCTAATAAAGAAAAAATGCAAAGTATTATTGAATTAAAAATGTATGACTAAAAATGCCCTGATGGCATCAGCAATAAAATGTCTAAGAATACATCTCTGCAGATTTTGGTTTTAATATGACTAGAATCTGAAGAATAACACTGTCTCCATATGTTAATAATTGGATATTAAAAGAACAGTAAATAATAATTGTGCAGGCTGCACACAATTAGCTCACAAATTCCAGAATTATCTTCTAGCACTGGAATTGCTGCAGTGTTTTATTTTTCCAGTACTTTTACTTTGTTTTTAGAAAGCAACATTGAAGCTAGCTAGATCTTTCACTGGATTCCAACAAACTTGACATATCATTCATTCAGCCTTTTATATTTTATAGTGGGATTTAAACTCTCCAGTGGAGACAGTACTCTGCATCCTAGGAAAACTGCAAAACCTGTTGTGGAGGAAAAACTGACACCAGCACTGAGAAGTTCTTTATTCCATAGAACCAAATAAAATAAAAGATAAAAACACTTAAACGCTTTTGTTCCAGTATCACCTTAACGGAATTGAATCATTAAATACTTTCTTAAAATCACATGATAAAATTAATCAACTGGACACATGATAACTTTTTAACCACATGATAGAACTCAATCCTCAATGCTATCCTTCAAAAAAATTTTTGAAATACCAAATTATGCATCGTAATATTTAAGCTTTAAAATTGCATTCAATGAACAACAATCATTCAACCCTGAGTACACTGTAGCATTCAAATATATTTGCCACTTTATTTCACATTTCAATAAATGTTCATCGGTGATGTATCCCTGGGGGTCATTGCAAACTTGATCCACCACCACAAACCCAAATTTATATGCATCATATTCCATAACATGTTTTGATAGAGCATTTGTATGTTATCATGTGACCAGCTGATTAATTTTATCATGTGATTTCTATGGAATAAAGAACTTACCAGTGCTGGTGCCAGTTTTTCTTCCACAACAGCTTTTTCTGTTTTCCTGGTTTGTTTGTTTACTATGTGGATTTGAGGTGCAGAGGTTAGCATTGTCACCTCACAGCAAGAGGTTCTCCCATTCGATTCTCGGCTGGAGCGCCTTCTGTGTGGAGTGTGCATGTCCTCCCCATGGTCGAGTGATGTATAAAGACATGCAGGTAGGTGCGTGCGTGAATGGGTGTGCCTTCTTTGAAGGCTGGGCGTCAGGCTGGCAACTCGGCACTGTAAAAATCCACTGCCAATCATTAGAGGACCGGAGTTCCGCTGTGGCGACCCCTAACTGGGAAAAGCCGAAAGACATTACTTTTACCCTGCATCCTAGCCTGATCAGATTACCTTTCCCAGCAATAAATTCAAATGAGTCTTTTCCATGACCTTAGAGATCAGCAAGCTACTGCTGTGGTACATGGAAGTGAAAGCACTGCCATTGTAATGATCTTAGAAGACAGCAAACTTTCTGATGTGCATTTGGACGGCTCAGTGGTGCAACAATAGTGTTGTCACCTCACAGCAAGAGGTTCTCCAGTTCGATTTTCGGCTGGGGTGCCTTCTGTGTGGTGTCTGCATGTTCTCCCTGCATTTGTATGGGTTTCTCCAGGTGCTCCAGTTTCCTCCCACATTAGAAAGACATGCTTCTGGAGCGATTCTCCCCAGGCCTCCGCTGAAAATTGGTTTTGTTCCAAGTCAGACTTTCCCAGTTAACAAATGTTAAATGAATAAATAAATAAATGTACAAAATGTACGTAGTGCAAGGAGGTAAATGCCATTAAAACATCTGGCAGTACTTCAGTGCATACTAAGGGATGTCACTCAGATCAAGTACATACTTCATTAGCACAGCCATCCAGGCACTGCTATGCTCAAACAGGTGGCAGAGGAAGAAAGGATGAAACGGCTAGCATTTATCAATGAGAAATAGATGACTCAAATTATCTGTATTACCTCATACTGAACTGAACCAGCAGAAATGTTCACAAGTGCAGCAAGTAATTTCAACTGCAAATTGCATTTTGGTCTGCTTCTGCAAACAAATGTTACTTCATTTCACAAATTAATGACTTTGTTTATATATGCATCATGCTATCCAGAATTTTGCAGAATGCCCTGATTTTGCTTTAGACCTTGGTACCGTCCCTTGCAAAATTTTTGATTTTCTTGTAAAACACTGAGGATTGTAGTCTGTCAATAATACCATTTATTAGATTTTCATATGTATTTTTAGAAAACACATAATGATGCAAAACATGCTGTTCTATTAATTCTTTTAAGTGAATCAGAGGAATATGTACAAATTGTCCCGGATTTTTGTCCTTTGCTCCTTCCTAATCCATCTTTTGGCTTCATCCAGAATTCTTTTTTAAATATCTTTATTGTATTCACTGAACACATAGACAAACATACAGTTGTATAAAAAAAACATATTAACATACTCTCAGATTCAAACATTATACATCACATGTATTCTTTTGTATAATTATCATCAATCCAACATTACATAAATTGATCACTTCCTGTCTTCCATTAACCCTCCCTCCATCCTCCTCCAAAACATTATTGTATTGTTCTCACAATTTATGTTTTTTATGTAATTTGCTCCTAGTCTTTTCTAAAGATCCCACTTCCAGTTATTTTTTCTCTGTTACAATGTTCAAACTTCAAATATAGTAGTTTTAGAATCTGATTTTCATTTTCAAGAAATTAATTCTGATGGCTGCCCAAAAACAAACTTAACAAGGCTTTACTGTGTCTAAAAAATTCAGATCCTGCATCCTTGGCTCAAAAAATAATTTCCTTAGTTATACCCATTTGCTCACCCAATATTTCTGAGAGAGTACTCTGTAGGGAATTTTTAAGTCTGCCAGCCCTTTACACTCCCAAAACATATATTCCCAGGTGCTCTTTCTTTCCCATCACACCTCCAACATTTGCCATCTACCAGAGGAAATATTCTTTGGAGTTTGTTTGGGGTATAAACAAAAATACTTACTCAAACACTTCCAAGCAAAAATCCTAAATCTTCTAACCTTTGTTGTAATTTGGGAGCGATACATATACCCCCCCTCATTGTTTCCTTGTGAATTGCTTATCCAGTCTCTGAATCTTTCTAACATATTCTGATTGACTGCTATTGTTATCATGCAATGTTTTATCGGAGTTGAGAGGCATTATGAATCATAAAAACTTTACTTTTTTCATTATGTGACATCTTAAATACTGGAACCTGATCTTTGACTGAAATTACTTTTCAGTGCCATACTGTCAGAAACGCAACACCCAGTCTTTCTTATTAGTGTGTAGGAAACTGAAACATCTGGGTAACAGGCATATCTAACTCATCTGGTGGTCTGTGTAGCTCTCAGACTTTTGTCCCTAATAGCAAAGTTAATTACTTAAAAAAAGTTGAGGACCAAAATGAAAAAAGCACAACTGTCTTATGGACTTTTTAAGCATCCATGATATCAGCCGCAGTTGTCTGATGGACACTGCATTTGTACCTGATCGGCAACTCTTCTGAGCAGCTCACTGTACCCACTAACAACAGTTTATGCCTCAACAGTCATGAGTGAGTGTAAAAGCCCATGTAAAAATGCCTGGAGTCAGATTTTTCTTAACTGACAATTTCGTACTGTTGACTTTGATTCCGCATGTACTGTTATATTGTATTCAGTGGTTTGGCATATACCTCTTAAAAACACACAGCAGAAATGTTCTAATGCAGCAAAGAAGGCAACATAATAAAGCAAGACTGAAGTTGCCTATTTTGTATGTACCTGGACCTTCAAAGTAAGCAACATGTTATGGAAAATCAACATGCTAAAGCTCTGGACATGTTCTTTCTTTGTGTATCAGTACATCTAATAATAGCTGTAATACTTTTATAAAGGAGAATGAATGACCTACAGGAAATGTAAGGGGTGGCAACAATTAAACAAGTGTCTCTTTTAATTACAGAATTAGAGGGCTAGCATTCATGGGCAGATCACTAGACACACTTTTTGAAAACGTCTGTTTTAACATTTCCTTTCAGAGGTGATAATACACTTTTTAGTTTACAAGGTCAAATGACCTTGCAATTTTCCCTTCTATACTAATCAAAATCAATTCTGACTAGAAGCTCTAGGACATGTTTACTAAGACACATGCAGGACAAATTATACCACCAGCTTTTCATTCTAACAAATACAATTATATCATTCATATGTTTGTTACACTTAAAATATACAGCATTTATTTATTTTTTTTTACAAACCCTGTCTTATGCCTTAGTTCACAAAGAATAGATGCTATAAACACTAAAGCATGTCCTCAACCTGGTATTCTGTAACACGTTATAGTCTAAATTCATATCATATATATGTACACAAGCTGACAATAACTTAAGCTATTAGGTGCACCTTTCAGAGTACCTGCAGATACAGAGAAATGAGTTGAAACTGCATGACATAATACTGTCACTTTTAAACATATCTGTCTCTGTTCTCAGATAAAGTTGTAACAGAAATATGGAATCACCATGAAAAGAGAGTAGTAGTCCTGAAGAAAATTCATCATCATCTTAGTGAGTAGTTTCATGTGGAGGGCCCTATTTTTTTACAAGACAATACTGATATACAGACTGTTATATACCATGGAGAAAGTTAAATTAAAACTAAAAATGAAGACTGGATGAACGGGTCCAAGGATAAAAAAAGTGCACACTTCTGGTGTAGGCACTGTGTGTCAGGACAGAAAAAACAGACAATGCAGAATTGTCAGAATAAGGGGGAATTCCTACCACACACTAGGATATACTGCAAGTGACTCCCCTTCGGTAGAAGGGAACGACTGTCCACAAAAACTAAGAACTGATAGGCCAGTAGAGACAAAGTGGATTGTTGAGGACAAGAAAGGAATTATGTATTGCTTCCATTATGCAACAAATCCACAATTTCCACATGTGGGATAAAAAACAAGATGAAGATAGAAATGAGAGGAAAGTAAAACACATGCACCAGAAAGAACATGACAAGGCTACAGATAACTTAAGATCTTGAATAGATCAGAGTAAAATAATATCTAGATAAAGAAACGAGAACATCTGAAAAAGTACACAACTGAGGAAGTGCTACAAGAAAAAGAGCAAAAACAGAGGTTATCAAAAGTTATAAAAAACACTTGGATTTAGGAAAGAAAATGATATCTGATATGGCTGCATGTTTATGCAGAAAAGAAAGCCATACTAACCAATATGGCCACTACAGCTACAAAGATATTTGAAGATATATATATATATATATATATATATATATATATATATATATATATATATATAGAAAAGTCATCTCAATGTGGTAAATTTTACAAATGAAAGAAATAAAACATAAAAAGTGGAATGTATTAATAAGCTAAAAGTTCAGTGATATGAAAAAAGATACAAAAACTGAAATGACAGACCAACTGACAAGTGAAGGGTTTAATGTGGAGAATCTCTGATACAGGCAATATCACAGCCTGATACCATGAATCCACAGAAGGCGGTGCAACAGATACAGGTGAACACTTTTGGAGAAACATACCACAAGGAGAAATGTTGAAACCTTCTATAAAAGGCTTGGCTGAAAGTTCAGTTAGAATTGCACAGCAAGGGAAAAGGCTGAAAAATAGACAGGATACTTTCAGTCAAGAAAAGAATGAGCTACAGGAAGACCTGGATGATTTAATAGAATGGACAGGCACACTCAGACAGATGAGAAAAACAGATTACAGAAAGTGAATAAGAAAGTATTAGAAGGCTGAAAATGGATGAACACAGTAAGTGGGACTCTTAAGAGGGATTCATGTGATATAACAGAAATAAACAGAATATACACCACTGTGTAGCTGAGCTATTAACCAATAGTGTTATCACAAAACATGAGGAGTAGCAAAGGAAGGGAACAAGTGGAATGCCAAGACAGAAGCATCAGTTAGAGACAGCTATAAAGCAAGAATCTGGAAAATGGAGTGAATCAAAAACTTTTAGAAAGATACATTTAGTAAAAGCAACGCAGAAAATAAAACAGATTGGAATTTACCCTATACCATCTCCAATAATAAACTAACACTATACGTAAAATCAGAAAAAAAAACTTTGAAAGTATACAGAAAAATATAAAGGAAAAGTACAAAACAAGCAATCTGTTGATAACCCAAAAGGTTTTATAGAGGACTGGAAAGAAACAAATGCAAGAGTATCCCCACCTGTAAAAGAAATAAATACATTTTGGATATGTATTTATAACTACTCTGTTGCACACATCAAAGATGTCACATAGACATAAGGGTTAAAAGAAGCAATAAGTGTATCTGAAATGGAATGAAGTAACAGCCAGAGAAACTAAGAGAACATTAGGAAATGCTTTTAACTGGAAAATCCCAGGTTAAAGGTATGACTCAGCTCAGAGTAAAATGTATTTACATGCAAATCCTGGACAGTCACCAAGGTTAACAGGAAAAGCCATACTTCTTAAGAATGAGCCTGCAAGTCATCCCAAAAGCAACAGACTACTAACCTACCTTCCAACAATATGCAGATTATATAATGCAATATACAGAGTTTATAGTCAATCAGAACAAAAATCATGGCAACAGAACAGAAAGGTAATAAAACAAATCAAAAGGAACAAAGAATAATCTGTTCTTAAACAAAGCCATACTCGAGTGCTGTAAAAGGAGCAGATCCCAAATATGAATCATGGAATGCCTATAAATGTGAAAATATATCCTGCACTAATACATAACACAAAAGTCACTATGAAACAGAGGAAAACCACTTTACAAATGAGTCATGGTAACGGTCAAACTAATGACCAAAAGATAAAACTCCTGAGTGATATTCCCTGGGGATTCTTTGTCAGCACTACTGCTCCCATAACCCACTGAGTTCTTTATTTACTAGACTAGGTGAGGGTTAGTTTGATTTCCAAAAATCAACCTTGCCCAATGGCACTTATCTACATTTGGTGGACGGAATGTGACAAAACCGTATAACTCATTAGAAAGGCAACTGAAAGCACAACAACCAATGGTTAAACCTCTTTCAAGAATGACATCCTCCTTCATTAATGTGCAAAAGCACATTTATATCAGAGACTATGACGCAACAAAAACTATCGCCTCGGAGAGGAGTGTGGCATAAAAGACCTTGAACAAGGAGGAATGTATAAATATCTTGGAATACATGTATGGTCAGCAATAAATCTTTAACAAATGGAAACAGAGCCTAATAAGGAGCATTTCTGAAGGCAAACTAATACTGAAAAATACCTTGATATCAAGGAATAAAGTAGACGTTGTATAGCAGCTTGTTCCTCCTGTTCTAACTTCAGTTTTGGTATGATTAACTGCCCCCAAAAAGCATTAGGTCAGTTGGACAAGAAAATAAGAAAACTGTGTCATGCTAATCAAATGATATCTAAAAATATATAGGAGAAGAGGAGGAAGGCATAGCCGAAGGCAGGAAGAGAGGAGAAAGGCTAGGACTGTGGTAGTGAGGGTCAGAACTTTGAATGTCGGCAGTATGACTGGTATAGGGAGAGAGCTAGCCGATATGATGGACAGAAGGAAGGTTGGTATATTGTGTGTGCAAGAGACCATATGGAAGGGGAATAAGGCTAGGTGTATCAGAGGTGGGTTCAAATTGTTTTATCATGGTGTGGATGGGAGGAGAAATGGCGTAGGCTTTATCCTGAAGGAACAGTATGCTAACAGTGTTTTGGAGGTGAAAAGAGTGTCGGATAGAGTGATGTTTATCAAGCTGAAAATTGATGGTGTAATGATGAATGTTGTTAGTGCATATGCTCCACAAGTTGGGTGTGCGATGGATGAGAAAGAAAATTTTGGAGTGAGTTGGATGAAGTGGTGATGACTGTACCCAAGGGTGAGAGAGTGGTGACTGGAGCAGATTTCGATGGGCATGTTGGTGAAGGGAACAGAGGGGATGAGGAAGTGATGGGTAGGTATGGTGTTAAGCAAAGGAATGCAGAAGGTCAGATGGTAGTGGATTTTGCGAAAAGGATGGACATAGCTGTGGTGAATACATATTTTAACAAGAGGGAGGAGCATAGGGTGACATACAAGAGTAGAGGAAGATGCACACAGGTGGATTATATCTTATGTAGAAGGGCCAGTCTGAAGGAGATTGGAGACTGTAAAGTGGTGGCAGGAGAAAGTGTAGTTAGGCAGCATAGGATGGTGGTTTGTAGGATGTTGGTGATCAAGAAGAGGAGGAGGAGTGTAAGGGCAGCACCAAGGATCAAATGGTGGAAATTGAAAAAGGGTAATTGTGAAACAGAGTTCAGGAAAGAGTTAAGACAGGCACTGGGTGGCACTGAAGACTTACCAAATAGCTGGGTTACTACAACAGAGCTAGTAAGGGAGATGGCTAGAAAGGTGCTTGGTATGACATCTGGACAGAGGAAGGACGACAAGGAGACATGTTGGTGGAAGGGGAAATACAGGAGCGTATACAGAGAAAGAGGTTGGCAAAGAGGAAGTGGGATTGTCAGAGAGATGAAGAAAGTAGACATGAGTATAAGGAGATGAGGTGCATGGCAAAGAGAGAAGTGGCGAAGGCTAAGGATAAGGCGTATGAAGAGTTGTATGAAAGGTTGGACACTAAGGAGGGAGAAAAGGATCTGTACCGATTGGCTAGACAGAGGGACCGAGCTAGGAAAGATGTGCAGCAGGTAAAGGTGATAAAGGCTAATGAGGGAAACGTACTCACAAGCAAGGAGAGTGTGTTGAGCAGATGGAAAGAGTACTTTGAGGGTCTGATGAATGAGGAGAATGAGGGAGAGAGAAGGATGGATGATATAGAAAAATGCAGGTTCTATAGTACAGAACTAGAAACAGTTGCACATCTTGTTGGTTTGGATGCAATCATGGCTGAAGCTGTGTATACTGAAAGACACAACAATGTAGGAAGATTATTATTTTAGGGACTGTGCGAACACTACACACCTACAATGTGCAGGTAGCTGAGAAGCAGTAGAAACATGAGCCACAAATACTGAAAATAAAATTCTAATTTCATGGGACCATCCAATACCAGCACTAAGAAGAAGCAAAAAATTCAGATACTGTATGCAAAGAAAAAAATAACAAAAGTAGCATTAATCACAGAAGTAGTTTCACTTGTTAATTATAGTGTCCTTCGCACTGACAACGTCATTAACTCATTACATCCAAGTGCACATCAGGGTGTTTCTGCAGTTCCATTCTGCTGCACCTCTAGGGTTCAAATATTGCTTGTTCATATTTTTCTTTTATTTATTTATTTTACAGTTTGTTTTCCAGGATAGTCCATTCGGCCGAAGGAGCCGTTTTCAATGGAGTCCTGGGGAGAAAAGCTCCAACAAGGTTAAACAAATGATAAAGTAATTAGACAAACATACGAACAAAATGTTACAAAGTATATAAAATTTGTAGTTTACAATGAAATAAGAGATGTACTAACAAAAGAAATAGTATAAATGCTTTTACAGGGCAATCAAAGGTACTATTTATATACATATATATATATATGGTTCTACCTGACTTCGTCGACAGCGCAGAAGACCGACATCGGAATCCGGAGCTCCAGAAGATCGAAATCGAAGAAGACCGACGCGAATCGCGAGTGGCAGAACATCGACAATGCAGAAGACCGACACGACGGATGACAACACCAACGCCGAGGATGCCGACATGGGGAAAGGCTGTGTGAGTATGCGGTAGTGACGGACGGTGGCAGGTAAGTGTGGAGATTGACGGTCTGTGGGGATAGGGGTGGGTTAAGTGAGTTAGGTTAGGGGTTTATAGGGTGGGTTAAGTGAGTTAGGTTAGGGAGCGATAGGGTGGGTTAAGTGAGTTAGGGTGTAGAGTTAGGTTAGGCGGGTTAAGTGAGTTAGGTTAGGGAGCGGTAGGTAAGTGTGCGATAGTGACGGACCTTAGGTTAGGTAAGGTTTAGTGTGGGCTTGTAAGGATTTTGGTGTGCTTGTGTTGTGTGTGTGGTTTGTGGAATGGGGATGTGTTTTGTTTTTAATTGTTATTGTGGTGTGTGCAGTGTATGGGGTTTCGTGTTTGTGTACCGTCGGTTATTTCGTTGTCGGTTATGTGTGGTTTCGTGTTTATGGACTGTCGAATATGTGGTGTCGGTGATGTGGTTGTCGGTGTTGTGTGGTTTCGACTATGTCAGGTAGAACCATATATATATATATGTATATATATATATATATATATATATATATATATATATATATATATATATATATATATATATATATATATATATATACATACACACATACATACATATATATATATATATATATATATACACACACACACACACACACACACACACACACACACACACATATATATATATATATATATATATATATATATATGGATTCCATACATTTGGTCGAATTACACTTAGTCGAAAATGATACCAGGCATTGCAGTTCACTGAAAGCTCACTTGGTCGAAGTTCATTTGGTCAAAAATGGAATATAGCCCCTGCCCCACTGCAGTGCAACCCTAGAGTGAGAATATTAAATAAGGTGGGGGGTGTGGGGGGCACAGCCCCCCATTTAATTTAAATGTATTCACTATTATAAGAAGGTATATCCATTAGAAATGCATTAATATATATATATATATATATATATATATATATATATATATATATATATATATCTTTAGTAGAAACTATTAGCATAATGTGGGGGGCATAGCCTCCCCTTATTTAATATTCTCACTCCAGGGTTGCATTGCAGTGGGGCAGGGGCTATATTCCATTTTTGACCAAATGAACTTCAACCAAGTGAGCTTTCAGTCAAGTGAGCTTTCAGTGACGTGAATAGCCTGGAATCATTTTTGACTACGTGTAATTCGACCAAATATATGGAATCCATATATATATATATATATATATATATATATATATGGATCTACATTTCTTTGTCGAAATTTCATTACTTCGAAAAAGAAAAGTAGATCCCCACTTTAGCGAAAGTGCATTTCAACGAAAGTGCACTTTCGCTGAAGTCTAGTTGCCGGATCGGCTGACTAAAAAAAAAAAAATTAAAAAAAAGCATCTTTTGCAGAGGGGGCAAGCCCCCCTGCACCCCCCTACTTAAATATACCAACAGTAAGATCACACTACAGCAAGGAAAAGGGAATATTCCCATTCTGTCCTGTATTGTGATCTTTGTACTTGGTTTTCGAAGTTTTAGTACTTCAAACAATTGGTCTCGCACAAGTGGGTTTCGAAGTACTGAAACATCGAACAACCAAAGTAGACCCATATATATATATATATATATATATACATATATATATATATATATATATATATATATATATATATATATATACATAGTTTACACAAGTGAACTTCTTGAGTCAGATTACAAAAGAAACAAGAAACAGACAAGAGGGAAATTAATAACTAATAGGTAGAGTGAAGATAGAGGTATAGAAGGAAGAAGTAAAGTGCATAGTTGTAGGTGGAAAATTAGGTAAGAAACTAGACAGTGGGGATCAGAGTTGAGGATCAGCCATGGCCTCAAGCTAAATGTCAAAACGTGCATTGTCATCCCCTTTGGTAAAAACTCTGTACCCATGAACTACCACATAGGCGGCAGTCTACTTAAGGCCGAATGTGTGATAAGAGAGCTTGGGACCCAGGTGGACAGTAGTCTCTCCTTTGATAATCACATCGCCACAGTAGTCAGGAAATCCTTCTACATGGCACACCTCATCACAAAAGGGTTCTCCTCCAGGAAAAAAGAGGTCATTGTTCCCCTCTACTCAACACTCATTAGACCCATTATAGAGTACAACGCCCCTTTTGGAATGTACCTCACAAAACATCTGCAGCAGATGGAAAGGCCACAGAAGTACCTCACAAAGGAGATGCCCTACACTGACCGTCTCAAAAAACTCCAGCTTTACTCTGTAGCATATCGCCTACTCCGAGGTGATCTCTGCCTAACATATAAAGCTATGTCAAACCCAGAGGTGTTGGACATGCTACAACTAAAGTAATCCCAATCCCTCTGAGCTACATGCTCTAGGGACCTAAACCTTGTCATCACAATAAACAGGACATGCTGGAGGGATAGATTCCTGTCCCAGAGACTTCCCATACTCTGGAACATGCTACCCATCTATGTCAAGCAAAGTTCTTCATTAGCACTCTTCAAGAAAAATCTTGATGAGTGGATGGGATATAGGAAATACACCCCGGGGATCACTTCTGTGTCTCTGCTCGACAGTGGCACAGGAAAACAACTTTCTTGAGTGGCGGAAGCCAGGGAACCTTGTTGGCTAGGCTTACGTAGGCCCTTGGGCCGATAGCCTAGTACCTACTTATGAACCTATGAAACACAGTTTCATTCCTGGAGCTTGCAGTATACATTTCCTTACAGAACTGGGTTAAACTGACCTACATTAGGGATACTGCATTGTACAGGGACATATAAGTGGGGGAGTAGTCTAAGGAGGGGTTAGGGTGGGGACTTTGAGCTGCTGCATAGGAGGGACAATATATCAGCACATCCTCACTGCACACCCGACCCCCCCCCCCCAGTGACACCCAAGGATCACAGAGAGGTAGGGAAATGGGGTAGGCATAAAAGAAACCCTCTCTAGTCTTTTACCACTAAGATGTGATGAACAAATAAAGCAGAAAAAACAAAAAATAACACATTTAAACTGTAGGTAAAAGTGATAAAAGTTAAAAACCCACAGTGGTATACAGCATAACTACAGATTACTCAGAACCCTGCTTTTCCCGATATTTAGATTCCAAAACAGGATAAACAGAGCCCTTTTCAAGCTTCCATTTCATGCTCGCTAAAGCTGTTTTCATGTGTAAATGCTTAAACTGTAATAAACCTTCATCAAAAAAAAAAAAAAAACTTTGGAAAGTACTCCTAAGCTTAAAGATAAAGAATATTATGGGCTTTACCAAAAAATTTCAAACTTAAAACTTAAATCTAAAATACCCAGGGCTGTATTTAGATTCCTCTTCATGTTTCAATCTCAAGGCAGGCAAAGCCCTTTTCATGTGTAAATGCTTAAACTGTAATCGATAGCATATAAATTTAAATAACCTTAAGGGCTTTACCAAAATATTCAGATTAAACTTAGCATAAAATAAAATATAAAATACACATTTTAGTAGTAAAGCACTGTTTTTTTTTGAATGCGCCTCTTAAAAGCAGGCACAACAAACAGCTACACATACGATTAAAACATAAGTACATGAAAGACATGCGATTATTTTTACCCATGCTAAAGACAGCTTTTAAGAAAGAGAATATTAAAAAAGGGTCCCTTCCCTGAGTAGCTAATGGATCTGATAAAGCCACCTTTATGAAATATTATCCAAATTAATTGTTTTAATTTTAAAGTTTTTTTTTTTTTAATTCTAATGTTTATTAATTCTAGCTTTTTCTATCTCTAGCTATCTTTTTTGTATCTTAGTTTTATATTGTAAAGTGAATAGTAATCATTGGTTTGAGCAGTAATTTTAGAATATTATGCTATACAGCCACCATGTATATTAATCTGTTATAATCTGGGAAGAAGAGGATCAAAAAGGACCTAAACCACTAGTCCACCCTCATTTCTATTCAGTTGGGATGTTTTGCAAACCACCAATCCGGAAATGATATCGTAACAACTCCCATAGCCTTTCTGACTCCCCTCACCCAAGAAAAAACATAACACAAGGGGAATTCCTATGCAAGACCGTTAAGTTGTTAAGACGAAAGGATGTTCATTCATCATAGAATAAATAAGTATGTTTTTTAGAAGAGGGAGGGTTGCTGCAAGGCTCACTGTAGAGATTACTTCTTTGTACTACCCAGCTTTAGGGATTCTAGTTGGCCCAGCATTTTAGACTACCTGAGGTAGAGGCTGGATAACAGACATGTCAATTCTTAGGATGCTGAATGTTCTCATTCCTGGGAAGGTGGCAGTAACACGGCGCACCATTACCTGCTCAGCTCCAGGTGAAATCCCCTAAAGGGGAAAAAGAGACCTTGTCTGATCAAGAAGTAAGATTGCTAGCAGGCATAGGAATAAAAATCACTTACTGGGAAAAAAAAATCAGATTCTGATAAATGCTTGCATTTTACTTTGGCATCTTTAATGCCACAGACAGTCCACATTCTCAGCAGTGCATTAAGCGGCATACCAGATTCACAGCATTTGTTTTTAAGCCTCATTTCAGTCGCACAGAATCAACAATTTCCAACAGTTCTGCTTTCTAGTGAAAAATGAATCATGAATATAAGGCAAGTCCTTTTGTTTTTCAGTTTGGAATGGAGTTTCGTCATGATGTTGGAGACAATTTTGGTCAAAGTCATCAACATCCTTTTTCTCATTTTGCCATGGGTTTCGGGTGTCACATTAACATTAGTCAATATGACCGAATCACCTAAAGCCAATTATTACCCTACCAGGTGGCTAGCCCTGACTTGGTATCTTCAAAAAAATTAATGGTTTTCTTTTCATCATATCATATGATCCTGGATTATGGTTTTCTTTTCATTTCATATGCGCATTTTCTTGGATTATGCTTACTGATAAAAGGAAACTACTCGTGGTCTAGTAATTTAGCACTACATGATACTGTTGATGTTTTTAAACTGAACTCCTGTGTAGGAAATGATGAACTGGATAATTGGTAACAGACGACTGGAAATGGTTTCCCTATGCAAATACAAAGCATGTTTTTTCGGCTCACCATTGATCGCAAACTACATTCTGAAAATGGTGAGATGAAAAACCATAAAAAACACAAAGTTTTATTTTTCCAGGGGGAAAGCCTAACTTTACCCACCACATACCCCAAAATTATGTATATCAACTCCACGGTTGTACCATAGTGAAGAAAATGGGAAAAAAACATAAAAAGTGCAGCGCACAATAAAATACAATGTGATGAATCTTATAGTGACATTGTATCCTCACACTAAACCTGTACAGAGAATGTAGCCGTGCAATCGCATTAACTAAATCAGCCAAAAATTCAAAAAGTGTCTGCAGTGATTTCTATGATCCATCAAAACACCATATCCTGTCTACTCAGACATGGAATAAAGGTTCTAGCAGTAGGCACCAGACAGTTTGCTAGAAAGAAAGCTGTAGAAGGAGCTAATAAGTAAGCAAACCATCCAGTTTAATGACATGACAGTAGTTGCCTAAACAAGACAGAATCGCATGTCATCCTGCACATGGTGTAGACTCCTAGGATACTTAAATTCACACTGCAATACACAGTAGAGTAAATTTCATGTCATATGATATTAAGTTAGCTGTTACCATGATGCCTTATAATAACTATAAATTGACCCTTGTCAGTAGGTTTTAAGATTAATAAGGGATGTAACATTATCCATAGGTTCATAGGTAGGTACTAGGCTATCGGCCCAAGGGCCTAAGTAAGCCTAGCCAACAAGGTTCCCTGGCTTATGCACCCAAGAAAGTTATTTTCCTGTGCCCCTGTCAAGCAGAGACACAGAAGTGATCCCCGGGTGTATTTCCTATTTCCCATCCACTCATCAAGATTTTTTTCTTGAAGAGTGCTAATGAGGAACTTTGCTTGACATAGATGGGCAGCTTGTTCCAGCGTATGGGAAGTCTCTGGGACAGGAATCTATTCCTCCAGCATGTCCTGTTTATTGTGGTGACAAGGTTTAGGTCCCTAGAGCAGAGGGATTGGGATTTCTTTATGTGTAGCATGTCCAACAGCTCTGGGTTTGACATAGCTTTATATGTTAGGCAGAGATCACCTCGGAGTAGGCGATATGCTACGGAGTAAAGCCTGAGTTTTTTGAGGCGGTCAGTCTAGGGCATTTGTTTGAGGCCAGTAATCTTCTTTGTGAGGTACTTCTGTGGCCTTTCCAGCTGCTGCAGATGTCTTGTGAGGTTCATTCCTCATGTCTGCCTTATTTACTAGTTGTTTTAGACCTTGCACATCATACGCATTCCTGTGTGTAAATGAACACTGCTCTTCTGTCCAGCAGGTATATTACACCTTGCCACCTCTGTTCCTCCTATCTTAATTTCTTTTCATGCCCTGTGACTCACTACATTCTAAAGAAGTATATTCATGGACCTGCTGCCAGTTCCATAAAGTGAATTCTCAAAACAAAGTGTTATATTTCACCCCCTCAATTCGCTAGTCAAAATGCTTGTTCCAACTTATGTCCTTTCTGAAACAGGCCTTCTCCTACACATTCCCATTTAACATTCTATGGACTCCGATCCTATCTCCATTTCCTTTTCTAGCTTCAGGGATGCAGACTTCTGTTGATTCATATACCCTTTGCACCATTTTCTGAACCCCTTTCACCAGCTTCATATCTTCCTAAGGGTAAGACAGACGGCCTAGTGAGCAGTATATATATATATATATATATATATATATATATATATATATATATACACAATTATGTAAGATATGTATATATATATATATATATATATATATATATATATATATGTGTGTGTTTGTATAAACACACATATATAACAGAACATTGCTTTCCAGATCCACGGAATCTGTCCTGCAAATCACACCAAGAAGATTTTTTGCTCATACCACAGGCCTACCAAACTAGTCACAGTCATACTTTCCTAATGCAAGAAATACTGCAAAACATTCTTCCTCATACAATGTTCATAAATCTGCCCTTTCCAGTTAATAATTTCTCCAAGGATTTTTACTAAAATGAATGTATAACCTTCCATTTATACTTTATGACCAAAAATCTAACATCCAGTCCCATTTTTCAACTATGATAGTTAAAGTTTCTTGCACAATTTAAGGCCTACATATATTTCTGAAACTCTGCATACAGTTTAAATTGACTACTCTTGTCATTAATTATATGTTCAGCATTTGGAAGCTATCTGCACACTTTGTAGTCACGTACTTAAAACACAATCTAAGATGTGCCAAAGTGAGAAGCCACATAAATTCCTAATCTGATAAATCAAGCCAGTAGGAATGAAGTACATTGGCAAATATAATAGTGTATCTGGGCACACCTTTCACCACCATTACCACTGTTGCTTGTGGACAGCCAGGCTGAAGATGGGTGTTACCTGTCTATTTGTAGTCACCCAATAATTGTACATTTCCTTATGTCATTCTGAGAAGGAAAGGTTACATTCATCTGATAGAGGTCATAAAGTCAACTTTAATCCTGCACAAACATCATGTTAATGTGATACCAATGTACTTTGAATGGGATTTGCCACCTCATTTACAAAAGGAATTCAGTGGAGATGCATTCAGAAAGAGCTACTAACAAAGAGAACAGCTTATCTGTGATATCTTAACATGTAAGTGAAGGTATGAGCCACTTCCAGAAGATATGAAATGCACTTTTGTTTGGTTCTTTGCATTTCATTTCAAGCTGTTGGAAATGTAATCAAGCATGTTAGACTGCTGGCCATCCTGTAGACCATCTAAGAGTGCACAGAGACTGATGGACATACTGTATGGCAGTGTTTCCAAAACTAGGGTCCGTACGATAAACTCAAGGGGTCCGCGAGCTCACTTGCACCCACCTGGCTTTCAGGCATCATCCATGACCCGACCCTCTGGAGAAGGAAAAGTTGCACCGCTCATCCACAATTTATTTAAAAAAAAAAAAAAAAAAAAAAAAAAAAAGTTCCCTGTTTGCAGCTGAGCAGTGGCTAAGCAGCTGCTTGCCCTTAGTTTTTAGAGGAGAAGAAGGAACAACTTCCGTGTTTGTGGCTGATGCTGAGCAGCTACTCACTTGCCCTGTGTTTTCTGCCAGCAGTTAGAAATTGGAGGGAGATTTAAACAACTGTTCTGTTCCCTCCAAGTAAGACAGGTCCCGTGTTTATGTTGGTCGCTGTATGGGTATGGGTCTGCTCTCTCCCTTTTGCCAGTAAACAGAAATTAATGCAGATCTGATGATCGATCCAGACGATGTTGTTGACAGAACTTGAAGTTATTTTTTTTTTATCAAGGTTTTAATAAGAAGCAGTGCTTGAGTGTCACTGCCACTTGACCAGATATTCGCAGAGTGTGCCAGATTTTTGCCTTATTTTGTCTGTTTCACATAAAATGGGGTTGCTCTGGCAAATCATTGAGGACTGAAGAAAATAATGGCAGACTTCTGAGCTTTAGATTTCATACGTTTCAGAAAATTCCTATTAATTCAAAACTTGTTGTTCTATCAACTTTCTAAGTTTATGAGTAATACTTAAAATGTATCCTTAGCTTTGGCCCTTTCTTCCCCACATTATGACAGGGTTTGTCCATATTTCCTGCGCTGAAGAGGTTGAAAGGTATTGTGTGTATGTGTTTGTGTGTAAGAGGGAGGCAGGTAGGTAAGTAGGTGTGTGTGTGTGTGTGTGTGTGTGTGTGTGTGTGTGTGTGTGTGTGTGTCCGCACGCGTGTGTGTAAGAGGGAAAGAGGTGTGTGTAACAGGTAGGCAGCATACCCTTCAGTTGTCCAGGTTTTTGCATAATGTCCATATTTTTGCCTCATATTTTCAGTCTGTTTCTAATAAAATTGTGTTTTTCTGGAAAATCCCTGGCACCCACCTATGAACCTATGAAATCATTGATGACTGAAGTCAGAAAATAATGGCAGACATTTGAGCATCAGACTTCATAGCCTTCAGAAAATTTGTACTAATGCAAAACCTGTTGTTCTATTAACTTTCTAAGTTTACAAGACCAAAAATTAAAATGTGTCCTTAGTTTTGGCTCTCTGTCCCCTCATTATGGCAGGTGCATTTTTCAAGAAATTTAGTTTCAAGTGCATTTTCAAGGAATTGTGAGTTTCAAGGGAAGAGAAGTTTACTGCTGCTCATGCTAAGTCTATTTACAATGTGCAACAGATTTGTTTAGCTAGTTAGCAAATAGTATCACTATTGTGGTGCTACCTTTTAAAGCTGTGTTAGTAGCACAACAGGAAGCATGCTTGCATTTTAATGTAGAAGGCTGTGAGTTCTACTCCCACAGCATATTGATGGATTGTTGATACTGTTTTGCATTTTTAGGAGGTGGGTACTGGAGTCCTGAATACGTCCTCTTTTGGATGAAATATTGCCAGCTTACCATTTTTTAAGTAGGTAATTTATTCTTCAAGGGCAGCAGGCACTGAATTTGTAGATGAAACACTAAAATAAAGTTGTTTGCTAGCAGCAGCCTTTTCATTAGTTACAGATCTCTTTAAGGTGGAATTATTCAGATGACTTACTTCTGCAGAGACTGTGCATATTGACTGATGTTGG
Organism: Protopterus annectens; assembly: GCF_019279795.1. Taxonomy (NCBI): domain Eukaryota; kingdom Metazoa; phylum Chordata; order Ceratodontiformes; family Protopteridae; genus Protopterus; species Protopterus annectens. Next base: position 577,974,087 of record NC_056738.1, on the reverse strand, counting down.
TAGATTGTAATGACAGAAGTGTGAGTGGCCCTTTATGGTTGAAATGTTCTCAATTGGGCGGTTTTGTCATTATTGATTCATATGTTTTTTCACTGCTTACTAGAAAAATGTGCAGAACTAAACATTTAAATCATGTACTACCAAGTGGTGCTGTATTATACAAGGGATATAATTTAATTATTGTGTATTAAAAATGTAATTATTCAATCAGGAAAGTGAATCAAAGAACTTTTGCATGCGCCTAAAAATTTTCGCAAGGGACCTAAGATTTGAAAACAGCCCAAAGGTAAACTTAATCCTCCACTAGCCAGATGCATTTTATTTGAATGTGGAATTCAATGCTGTTTCAGTGAATGTGAATTTCAAATGCAGAGAAGTTGTAATGTTAAGCCTGTTTTCATTTAGACTATATTGCTTTGTTTAGATTTAGCAAATGTCTGTTTAGCTTTAAGCAAATGTCTGTTTAGCTTTAGCAAATGTCCATCAGTGGTTGTGCTATAAAATTTGAAATACAAGTTTTAAATTAACTCCAAACATCTGTAGTCATTGTAGAAGTAAAGCAGAAAACATTATGCACGCTGAGAATTTTGAACAGTGTTTATGGCAACTGGGGAGAATCAGCCAAGTAATGGGACACTGAAATGGCTGTGTGGTGGTGCGGGGGCTGATTGGGTGGTTTGGGAGCTGATCCAAATGTAACGTATGTGTACTGCCACTGATAGGGGTCCGTCAAAATATTTTCCTTTATAAAAGGGGTCCTCCAGCTTGCATAGTTTTGGAACCACTGCTGTAGGGCATCTAAGAGTGCACAGAGACTGCTGTTCATACTGTAGGGCATCTAAGAGTACACAGAGACTGCTGCACATACTGTAGGGCATCCAAGAGTACACAAAGACTGCTAGACATACTGTAGAGCACCTAAAAGTGCACAGAGACTGCTGGACATACTGTAGGGTATCTCAGAGTACATAGAGACTGCTGGGCATACTGTAGGGCATCTAAGAATGCACAGAGACTGCTGGACATACTGTAGAGCACCTAGGAGTGCACAGAGACTGCTGGGCATACTGTAGGGCATCTCAGAGTACACAGAGACTGCTGGACATACTGTAGAGCATTTAAGAGTGCAGAGAGACAGCTGGACATACTGTAGGGCATCTAAGAGTACAGAGAGACTGCTGGACATACTGTAGGGCATCTAAGAGTGCAAAGAGACTGCTGGACATACTGTAGGGCATCTACAAGTGAAGAGAGACTGCTGGACATACTGTAGGGCATCTGCAAGTGCAGAGAGACAGCTGGACATACTGTAGGGCATCTAAGGGTGCACAGAGACTGCTAGACATACTACAGGACATCTAAGAGTGCACAGAGGCTGCTGGACATAAGGTAGGGCATCTAAAAGTACACAGACTTATAAGAATAGGAGGCAGAAGACCTATGTCTATTGAGCTTTCCGAATATTGCAGTGAAACTCCCCCGTACCCCTACGTTCCCCTCTTTTCCATGTGTACCAAGTAGTCTTTAATCCCTTACTGATTTATATTAAGTCTCTTCCTCATGCCACTATACTTTGAGGTCTTGCCACGCCATCTGAAAAATCATATGTACTACAGTCTCTTGTGAATTATCACTCTCAGATACAAATACTAACCATTTTCATCCCTCACCACTTTTGTGGAAATCCACCTTGATAGCTGTGATAATATGGTATGTATAAGTGTTACTGCGTTCCCTCTTGCACTCCTAAAGTATGCCCACACAAAGCTGTTCTGTGTTTCCACATACGTTTGCTGCTTTGCTCTCCTTGTCATGCTGGTACAGCTCCATTTTATGCTCTCCATCATTTTAATGCTACTTTCTCTGTTTGTGTCCCAGAAATAGACAAAGTACTACTAATATGACCTCACTTATACTATGTGCTAATTGAAGACAGCTTTGGTATACTTAGAGTCCAGTCCTGTAGCTCTGCACCCAGCATATCACTGGCCTTTACCAGAGCCCATTCTGAAGTGCAATACAAGATTCAATACTGGAGTAATTATAACCCCTCTCTCTTTTTCTTCTCACTACTCCCTAGCATGAGCTAATAAAACACAGTTTTCTGGGGTTATCACCATCAAATGGGTGGGTGGGGGACATTGACATGATGGTTAAGGTCTTAATTTCACAGATGCAAGGTGCAGAGTTTGATTAGGATTTCTGGTTATTTGCTAGGCTTGTAATTGTCTGCAGACTGATAGTCTAATATTTGCCTATGAACCTAAAATGCAGATCCTTACATATTCTTTTACCTGTAACATCTCTGGCTGGAAAATTACATGCCCCATTCTCATACAACCACTGTGCAGTACATCCCACAACTTTTACCAATAATGCTTTGGGAGAAAATGTTCAATAATACTTGATAACTTTTTTTATCCATTCAGTGGTCCTGAAGGCAGCATAACTATGGTTCCAAAGGCAAGGTAAATTAGCTCCATCCCCATGAACATTGTAAACCAGCCATCAATTAAAGATCAAGGGCTTCATCTGGTTTTCATTTCTACTTATTGTAAACATAGTGTTTTTAAAAAAAGAACTACATGTAGCACTTACTTATTTAATGACAGGTCCAGAATGAATTTAGAACCAAATGCCTCAATCTGGAAACTGACCTGAGCAAGATGAACAACCTGTAAATAAACACAAAAAGAAATGAAGACTATAATCATAACCTAATATTAGGAAAAAAGCACTGAACTGTATTACATATAAAATAAAGATACAATCTAAGTTAAACAGAATGAAAGAGCACTTAAATTGGAATTATAGCACTATCCATAGATCTTCAAATTACTGCTCTAAAGCAGGCACAATTAATGGCCTTCTAGTCCTTCCCATTGCTGTTTTGAACAGGTTCAATTAACGTTTTTACTTCTAGTCTTACTCTGCATTTGGCTGAAATGTTGTCAGACAGATGCATATATGCACGCACTCTCTTAAGACTTCATCAGGGAAACATCATGAACAACTTATTTTAAACCATGCATGCCACAAGTTAAACAAACTGAAGTAAATATAAAAACATTTATCTTATGAGAAATGCTGTACAGAAAATGGATACTGCTTATTAAGGATAAATGCATTAGTACAGCCTATGGGTAAATATATACAAATAAGTCAAAGTACAGAAACACAAGTTTCATTTATAAAGTAACACTTTAGTAGCATGCATTTATGTAATACCTGAACAAATGCAAAACACTTTGTTTCACAAAGAAGAAATGTTTCAAAGTTAGACACGACTTGGAATGGAAAGGAGTGTATTCAACAGATTGCATTCAAAAACAAGGCAGACATTTACTACAACTTTCCAAATTGATTTTCTTGCACTGTTTTGTCACTGCTACCTACCAGTCATAAGACCCCTGTCTGCCAATCAGCTCATTCACTTATCACCATGGACATGGGTCAACCAGCAGAGCCATCATTAATACAGACATCAGGGTGGTTTGTCCCCTTCTTTTAAGCCCTACCCCTTGCATCCACCCAGTAACAACCCAAGGTTGAAGCATGCATTGTGCGTCAGTGATGTACTGCCCCTCAGCAAGACATCCCTGCCCATCCACAGGAGGAACCACACAGTTATTCTATTAGTCTCCACCAGGGAAGTCAGACAGACATACGTGCCCCTGGGCATGCTCACCCCTGCTCCGGAGAGGCACACCCATTCTCCTTGCCTGCACTGTCCAGCACACAAGTCGCTAACTGCACTCAGGTCACCTGGATCACAATTTGGGCTTTATCTGTCTGTGGCAAATCTGCAGGAGTAACTTTGTAAATTGTAGGGAGATAGTCAAAGACATCTGTAATGTATTACAAGAATACAATGAATGACAAACTGACTGTCTATTCTTTGGGATTGAGATGGGGAGCATCTCAAGTTAAGCAGCTTAAATGTAAGGGCTTGTATGAACAAGGAGCCAGTCAGTCTTATCAAGGCTTACTCAGTGGTGTTTTGGGGACCTAGTCAGAATCTTAAATAATCATCATAATCATCATCAGCCCCCTTTTCCCCATTTTCTACATGGGGGTCAGACTGTTGTGACCTCTCACTATTCAAGGGTGCTCACCTACCATCTTTGACACTTATGTCTGTGTGTCACAGCTCTTCTCTCCCACAATCCTTACATCCCATTGCTGGGCAGCCTCATTTCCTCTTGCCTTCTTCCTGTCTGTCTGTCCCAAATTTTCTTCACCAGACTGTCTTCAACTTTTCAAGATTCTGCTGGCCAGAAACTTGAACACCTTACTAAAAACAATTTGTAGTTTTCAGGAATTCCATATGGAAGTGTCAGTGGTTTGTCAGGATGGCGACAATAAACCAAAGGCTTTTGCTAAATGGTTTACTATGACGGGACAACATTAATCTTCAATCTCCATCCCTTCTCTAAAAGACATCTAAAAAGTTAATTTGCACCAAATCATATGACAGAGATAACCCTATACCAACCTTGTATGTTTGTTGAATGTTTAAATACTAAAGTAACCTGTCCACATTACCTTCCCAAATATTCAGAAATCATCAACGGTATGTTTCAATCTAGCACTTTTCTTTAAAAAAAAGTTATTCAACAAAAATAATGGTCTAAATAGCATGACAATGCATCAGTATAGATGGGGCAAAATAAGCCTCCAATGTCATCCCTCTGACTTGTAATTATCATCCCTTGTTAAAAAAAATAAGAAAGTATTCTTTGTTCATGCTAATTCTAACTAACTCTCTCTCTCTCTCTATATATATATATATATATATATATATATATATATATTTACACACACACACACACACACACACACACACACACACACACACAGGTGAGTTTATATTAAATGCTGATATGCAGAAACATTGCTGTAGGAACACGGGAACAACAGTAGGTATGCAGTCACAGGAAGCGTAAGATAATTAGCTATACACATCTTTGAACAGATCCACTTAAAAGCTCTTGCTTGATAAATCAAAATAAATCAAAACCCTCGTTTGATGCAGGTTATATTGATAACTGTCAACAGCACACTTACACAAAAGCAAAACATGATGAAAATACACTGATTTCAAAATGCAAAGAGTATCTTTTTGTAACTTATTTAAAAAAATAAATAAATCAAAAACTTCCACTAATTTCCATACACACACTATCTGCATAACAAAAGAAAACAAGAACACACAGCCCATGGAACAGCCTGTAGAGCAGGAGACTTAAACTAACAAACACTTGGGAAATGGAGTATTTTCATCCATTTAATGTATGGACTTCTTCAGAATTAAAAGTACACAGAGCAAGCTCCTCCATTTAAATTCAAGACAATCATATGCTGTATAAAGTATCATGACAAAATCTGACTAAACAAACATAGCATAATTCAAAAAATATATTATTAATAAAAAGCCAAATCAACACTCACTAACATATCTTAACAATAATAAAAAAACAAGAATGTTATTGCACTATTAGTGCCACAAACACTATCCAAAGTATAATTTGGTTTATTGTAACTTTAGTACTGGGCTAATGTTCACCACATCATTTAAACAAAGTGGCATCCAGCCATAGTTGCCAAATTAATCCATGAATCTCTAAATCTGTCTGTATACTGTTACAGAAAGGGGTTTTACTAAGGTCATTTTTAGAGGTGAGGATAGGAGTAGCGTTTGCAGCAGGGATAAGGTTAAGGGTAGCACATGAATGAGGGGGAGCAGGGGGACTACATATATGTAGTCAATCAGCAAACGCCCTTCAGTACCACATGAAGTCCTTACTTTGGTAATAGAAACTCCAAGCCATATAGGCCAGGTTTCATCCAACTTTTAAAACTGTTCTGTTTAAGTTTTAGGGGTACACAGATCTGCATCCCTGGTACCAGTACTGTTTGCTGACCACGAATTTGCAGAAGACCAGCACATCAAATACATTATCTCATATATAGAAATCTTAGACAACAAAATGTGATAATTTTCTTACAATTCAGCATTTATAGTCCAATAGCATCTGGATATACAACTAATTTCCTAAAACATTTATTAAAGACATAATTTCTAAACACTATTATTCTCAAAAATTGGATATTCACATTATTTCGCTTTTGTGCAGCAAAAAGATTTATAGAAGGTTCTAATTTAGTTTGAAGATAAAATATAAAAAAGAGCATCTACTTATTTAGCTGCTTAGAAAATAATGTAACAGGCATTGCTAACATAGTAAATAAACATACCCTAACATCTAATGACTAGCTATATGTACAAAGTGTAAGAAACTTTTTAACCTCAACATTATGAAGTTTCTATTTAACAGACAAAGCAGGGATTCATCAAAAGGTGCAATAGAAGCCATATGGCTCTAGTAAAAAAAGCCTTGCTTCTACAATGTGACACTTTGAGACTCAGTAACACAGAAGTCGTGACACAGTAAAACTTCATTATCGGCTAATTTGCATGTCTCTGAATCATGTTTACTACCCAATGTACAAATCACTGCTCATTTGAATATGGCAGTAGTGACCTTCTGCTCATGGAGGCAGCAGCATTCCTCCCCAGTCACTCTCCTACACACATAAGTACACCAACTTGTACAGACCCACACCCACACAAACCACAGTCTCCATAAATGTTCCTGATCTGTCAGCCCTCCACTTGGTTCCCCCACTCCCACAATAGCTGAAGTGCCATTACAGCATGTATCTACTATGCCCTGGTCGCTAGTGTGTGTGACCCCCAACCCCCTGATCACCAGAGTACTGCAAGTGCTGTTATGGCACTGACCTGGTATCTTGTGAATCCCCACTCCTACTGCCAAACCCAGTACTTCTAAAAGTGGCATTACACCACTTCCAATTAGATTAATTATTCCCTGTACTGCTGCTGTGGCTCATAGTTGAATGTGATATTTTGGCTGTGTTTAATACTGCTGTGTGGTGCGGATTAATGTGCTGATCTACACAGCTGCGTGATTTCGTAAATCACTCTGTGTAGATGCATTCCTGGAGGCAGTGCAGGAAAGACAACACAAGGCTAATTGGCATACGCATCTCCCTAGAATGCCCCCTTAGCATTCCATTCAGTACTGCCATGGGGCCAGCCCTACATGGTGCTGCATGTCTTTGTGCTGGAGCACCATACAGCACCATGTTAGGGTATTTGCTGAATCCCGAAAAGGTACTGCGTCTTTTACATGGAGACATACACTTTGCAGTACCTTCTTGAATCTTGGCCAATGAAATATTTCCAAAAAGTTTAGAATATATCTCATCTATTCTATTAAAATAAAAAGCTGACTGATTCAGTACTAACTTATATAAAATCTTAATCCATTCCAAATAACTACATCTACTATTTTGGAGAATTACATTTAAAAATATATAATGATAACAGAAATAAACAATACTGCTGAAGTCAGTCTCATGAACCACAACCCTCGGCATTCTGATTTTCACAAGGAAATTCTTAAATTGAGCTTTATAAACACCAAAAAATAATATCCACTAAATCTTCAAACCATTTGTGTAACTCACAAGTTAAAGAAGATTGGATTGTGTTTTGGAATGTGAAATAAAAGAATTCTGCATATCTTTTCAATCATTTGCACTTATATTTATGGACTGATGAATCTGAA
>NC_056738.1:577926432-577961432 GCF_019279795.1 Protopterus annectens | reverse complement strand
GTTCAGTTTCAGCTAAGTATCCTGATGGGACTAAATAGTAGGAGTTAAATGCTATGTGACACATGGACATAACCAGGAATAAATAAGATGAGTCTTAAGAGAGTGCTTGAATTGCTTAGTGTTTGTTGCAGAAGTCACAGAGAGAGGGAGATTATTCCAAAGTTTTGCTATGGTGTGGGAAAATAAGGATTTACCTGCAGTGTTTTTAGCTGTGGTGATGGTTAGGAGTGATTTGTTGGCAGAGCGGAGTGGTCGATTTGGAATGTAGTTAGTTAAAAGTTCCTTAAGGGCTGGAGTTTTGTCAGGATATTTTAGACTATTATATGCAATAACTAGTTGGTGATAGGTTAATAGTTATGGGAGCTCAAGCCACTGAAGTTGCCTAAGTGGTATACAGTGGTGGGTTCTAAAGCGTGAATTTCTTGCGAACTTGGCAATGTTGTTATAACATGACTCAAGTTTATCCAGGTCAGTTTTTCTAACTCGGTGAGAATTGGAGTAGCATACAGTAGTGTGGAGAGAAGGTGGGTTTGTGCTAGGGTAACACGAGCCTTGTCAGTTAAGAAGTCTTTTTGTCTATAGAGGGACCCCATTTTTTTGTGTACCTTTTTAATAGTTTGTGAGATATGAGTGTCAACGTGTAGGTTGTTATCTATTTTGACGCCAAGGAGTTTGGTGTGGAGAGAGGGAATGATGACAGTTCCATTACTGGAGAAGACAAAGAAGGAGAGTGGAGCAGGTTTAGATTTGTTAGGAGAGAATAGAAGTAATTTTTCCAGATTTCTTGCTCTAAGAAGTTGAGAGGTATGGTCCCAGTCATACACATCATATGGAAGGATTTCTTTAGGCAAATCTCTTACCTTTATAAAAGTGACCCTTTGTAAATCATGATATTTGACTTTCTAATACATCTCTTGTGTACTCCTTGCATTAAACCTCAGAGTTTTGTAAGTGTTATATCTACAGTGACTTCCTTCGTCAGCAGCCATCTTTTACCTCTATTTCCAAATGAAGGATTTAAGAGAGCTCCTTATGATTGCATTCTGCCAATAACCAACCCCTGCTCACCATGGAAGTCTGATAACGTTTTTTGTGTGTGCAAGCAGTATACAATATTCAAATTTCATCTAACAATCCATAATCTACTGTTATTAATATCGTCACTTTTTACTGCAGCTTCATGGATTATTTTCATTAATGCATTTCTAAATTCCCTTATTGATAGAAGACCATCAGAAACATTTAAAATAATAAATACCCCACATAAAGAAGTAAAGACTCACATTTTAGCAGACAACCAGATGCTCATAAATTTAAAAGCATAAAAGGAATCAATTCAAGCATCAAAAAATGGTTTATAGTTCAGCATATCAGAGATCACATTTGGTTAACAAGTCTCGTTTCTTTACTCATTACAAGTGTGAAAAAAATGTTTTAATAAACTGCATCCAGTTAGGTAGACACATACTGGCTTGTATTTTTCAGCCCACTATGTAGGTCTTGTACGTAAACAAGCATTTCTGTTAACAATATTAACAGAAATTATTGCACGAGACGATAATATTTACCTGCACTTTTAAAACTGAAGGTTAGTCTGTGAGAAGTACTCAAGCACAAGTCTAAAATGATGAGTTCCCAAATGAGATAAGCAAAAAGCATTAACAGCAGTCCCAGAAGACTGTTTCAGAATTAGCCGGCATTTCAGCAAGACACCATCTTTGCTCTTTGATGATTATAATAAGCTCCCAGTTTTTTTTAAATAACACTGTGCCTGCAGACACTATAACCTAAAACAGCACTCATTTAATAATGCTGTTACAGATTCAGTATCTTGTCTGAAACACCAGAATTAAATCTTTGTCTCCTGTAGTTTATAAACTGCTAATGCAGTGACACCTCCTGATTTGTTTTGTCCTGGTGAACTCTTTCATATATGCGTAAAGACAATATTTATGTTTCTCATACAGTGGCTATTTCTTATGCTCCGTGAGGCACTGCATAAACAAAAGCTTCTAGCTGCAGGGTATGAAATACTGCATTGCTCCGTGCCATTTGATGCAATTATGAAACATGTTTCTTTAAAAACAAAACAGGATGCCACCAACTCTATGAAAAGCTTTTTGATGAGCAGCAAGGGATCACCTTTGTCTACTAGTTCATGCATGCAGATGATCCAGAAAGGATTACAAACATACAGCCTTCATGACAGGGTAATCCCCTCTGCAGTAAGGAGACTTCAGAAACTGCTGACATGATAATCTCTCACTTCACAGCAGCTACTTGGTGCAGAGAAAAGAATGCATCTTTGTAATCACATCAACAATGTATCCCAATAAAGAGGGAAAGGAGGCGATGTACCTCTAAAATTCCAGTAATACAAACATTGGAAAACATACTGCATGTTATTCAGAGCTTAACTGCTTTCTGCATATATGGGAAGAAATGAAACGCTGCAAACAAATAAAGGAGGATAAGTGTATAGCATTCACCAACTCTGTGACCAGCATCCAAAGGGTCAGAAACTAGTTTATTGCACAATGACAAATATCATTACTGGTTACTTATACGAGAAACTCGTTTTCACACATTTTTATACACCGTTATTTGTTGTTGTATCTTTTGGCTTTTCCCGGTTAGGGGTCGCCACAGCGGAACTCCAGTCCGCTAACGATTGGCAGTAGATTTTTACGTACCGAGTTGCCAGCCCTGGCGCACAACCTTCAACGAAGGTACGCCCATTCACGCAAGTCTCCACACACAAGATGCTTTAGCTGAGAATCGAACAGGATGTCTTATTGTGAGGCGACAACGCTACCGCAGCACCACCACCTTTAATTTCATATATTACAGAGTGACATGGATATACATACAGTTATAAAAGAGAAATCAAACCATTTCAAAGATTTTTTCATGCATTATATATCTGTGTGTATATATATATATATATATATATATATATATATATATATATATTATATGTGTGTGTATATATGTATGTATATAGTTTTTTAATAATCAATCCAGTGTTGTTAGGATTATACAACAGCTCTATCTTTTGATGTGTTTTCAAAAATATACTTATGGTGAGGAAATGACAATGCTGCCAGTCTTGTACTATACTACAGAAACACTGAATAAAATCAACTATAATATGGGCAGTATAAAACACTAAGGATAACATGATGATTTTCCTGCAGAGATAAAAAGAATATGAGAGAAGATGCAGGTTAAAAGCCAGACAGGTTTTACTTTGGGGATGTGAAGTTACAGGCATGCACATTTTCAATGAACTGGGAAAAGGAATGCTGCATTCTCCTGATCTAAAATGTATTTTTAAAAGCAATGCACCCCAAGATATATTAAATGATATGGTGTCTCTTCTTTAACTGGAACTAGAACAGTAAAAGTTCTATAAAAGATGTCTGTAACTAGTTCATTTTGCCTTGTTGGTCTTTGTGTGTTATTAACCTGGATGATACAGTGGTGAAACAGTTAGCATTTCTGTTTCACAGCACCTAATTCTCCAGTTCAGTTCCTGATGCCATCTGTACAGGTCTACATGTCCTCCATGTAGTCAAATGTGTTTTGTTTAGATGTTCCACTTACCTTGCGTATTTCAAAGACAAACTATAGGCAAACTAGAGAGTTTCCAGATTGCCTGCAGGTGTGTGTTTAAGTGTATGCATGTGTGTGTCCTGCAATGGACCAACATTTGGTCCAGCATCTATTTACCTGCCTTGTGCCCAGTGAGTTCCGGGATAGTCTGTACCTCCTTCATGATACTGAAGTGGATACATGATCCTGAGTAAATAACTAAATGTCATTGTACACTCATTAGTCCAACATGTTGAAACATTTTGTTATTTTTTAGGGGAATTTCTCGACTGGCATCTTCAAAAAAGGAGGTCTAATAATACCTTTGTACATACATCTCTAACTGGGTACAGTACATTACTGAAAATGATTATTTTTTAGAAGATTATTGAAAGCAGTATAGGATTTAATCCATTCTGCCTGGGGGATGGGGGAGGGGTCAAAGAAATAAAACCTGGATACCAGGCTCATCTTCACCTCACTGACAACTTACAATTTTATGGTTCACTGATAATCCATCCTTAAATCACAGGGTAAAATGTTATCACCCTGTAGTTCACCAACAGCTTGTTACTCTACAATTCAGCTGCTACTTTTTAACTTACTGACGGGTTTGTTACCTTATAGTTTGGTGACAAGCTTTTTACCTTGTGGTTACAGAGTGTTACCATACAAATTCACTAGCAGCCTGTTAAGCATTATAGTTCACTGATGGCTTACTACCCTACATTTTACTAACAGCCTGCCCTATGGCTGTGACAGCTTGTATCCCTATAGATCACAGTTAGTGTATGGCTCTAATGGCTTATTACTCTACAGTTCAACAATAGCTTGTCATCTTTTCATTCAGTTACATTTTGTTATACTACAGTTCACTGATGCCTTGTTACTCATCTACAGCTCACTGAAGGTGTGTTGCCTTCCTAACCATTTTTTTTACACTTCGATTCACTAGTAGTTTGTCACTGAGTCAAAAACAGCTTATTGCCATAGACCTAACTATCCAACAATTTGCTGACAGTTTCCTGCCCTTCATCTCATTAAGAGCCTACTACACTACAGCGAACATAAAACTTACCTTACAGCACAATGAGAGCCTTTTATAGTACAGCTAACATAAAACTTACCACCCTGCAACAGAACGACAGCCTGCTGCTACACTACAGCTAACATAAAACTTACTACCCTGCAACAGAACAACACCCGGCTGCTATATTACAGCGAGCATAAAACTTACTACCTTACAGCACAATGAGAGCCTGTTATAGTACAGCTAACATAAAACGTACTACCCTGCAACAGAACAACAGCCTGCTACACCACAGCTAACATAAAACTTACTACCTACAGCAAAACGAGAGCCTGCTATGCTATGGCTAACATAAAACTTACTACTCTACAGCACAACGAAAGCCTGCTATAGTACAGCTAACATAAAACTTACTACCTACAGCACAACGAGAGCCTGCTACACTACAGTGAACATAAAACTTACTACCCTATAGCACAACGACAGCCTGCTATAGTACAACTAACATAAAACTTACTATCTTGCAATGGAATGACAGCCTGCTACACTACAGCTAACACAAAATGTACTACCTACAGCACAATGAAAGCCTGCTATACTACAGCTAACATAAAGCTTACTACCTTGCAGCACAACGAGAGCCTGCTATACTACAGCTAACATAAAACTTACTACCTACAGCACAATGACAGCTGCCTACACTACAGTGAACATAAAACTTACTAACCTACAGCACAATGTGAGCCTGCTATAGTACAGCTAACAAAAAACTTACTACCCTGCATCAGAATGACAGCCTGCTACACTACAGCTAACATAAAACTTACTATCTACAGCACAACAAGAGCCTATTATAGTACAGCTAACATAAAACTTACTATCCTGCATCAGAACAACAGCCTACTGCTACACTACAGCGAACATAAAACTTACTACCTTACAGCACAACGAGAGCCTGTTATAGTACAGCTAACATAAAACTTACTACCCTGAAAAAGAACAACAGCCTGCTGCTACACTACAGCGAACATAAAACTTACTACCTTACAGCACAACAAGAGCCTGTTATAGTACAGCTAACATAAAATTTACTACTGTGCAACAGAACAACAGCCTGCTACACTACAGCTAACATAAAACTTACTATCTTGCAATGGAATGACATCCTGCTACACTACAGCTAACATAAAACTTACTACCTATAGCACAATGACAGCCTCCTACACTACAGTGAACATAAAGCTTACTACCCTACAGCACAACGACAGCCTGCTACACTACAGCTAACATAAAAGTTACTATCTTACAGCACGAGAGACTACTACACTACAGTTAACATAAAACTTACTACCTACAGCACAATGACAGCCTCCTGCACTACAGTGAACATAAAACATACTACTGTACAGCACAATGAGAGCCTGCTATAGTACAGCTAACATAAAACTTACTACCCTGCAGCAGAACGAGAGACTGCTACACTACAGCTAACATAAAACTTACTACCTACAGCACAACGAGAGCCTGCTACTGTACAGCTAACATAAAACTTACTACCCTACAGTTCTCTGAACATCTATGGCTTTTCATCCTACAGTTCGCAGACAGCTTGTAACCCTATAGCCTATGGACAGCTTTTTACCTTACAGCTCATGGAAACCCTGTGTACATTTAATAGCATGCTGCTCTACAGCACATATTAATTGCTTTATAGCACTGATCTTTAAGATAATAAACTGAACTAAAAAACATCAGCATGTTGCCTACATGGGGGTGAAGGGATAAAGAGGAGTGTCTCAGCATTTGCAGATGAGAAAAAAGAAGCTGCAGAAGAAGATAATAATGCAACAACGGATCGCTTACAATCAACGGTAACACCACTGAAACGAAAAACAATTCTGATGTCAGAGACTGAATATCTTCTCCTCACAGGGTACTCACATTATTATGACAAATATTAACCTAACTTCAGTCCCTGTGGTGCAGAGGGATGAAGTCCTAACTCTGCCCTGGATGACATAAGTCTGATTAGCACTTCAGATTAATGGAAGGGGCCAGGGGGTGATAAGAGAGAGTAGACAGTGCTGGCTCACCCATACTAGAAGGATGCCTTCAAAGATTATCTTATTTGCCAAGAGCTTTATGAGCAACATTTCACTGAGGACCCAAATAGGATGTGGGTGAGTTCTTGTCTGAATAAAGTGCACTAGGTCCAAAGCCTGCTCATACCCATTAATTCTCAGGCAACAGATGATCTTTGATATAATAGATGGCTCCATGTTAGAAAGTTACCCTGAACACCATAGCATTCCAAGAAGTTCCAGAAATAAAGCTTTCTTAGGGGACCAAAGGCATTATTAATGTCTATAAATATTGCGGCTACAGGCAGGTCAATCGTCTGGCAAATTTGGTGCATACTGTACAATAAACATAATAATCTTGCACTGCCTTGTCTGATGGGCATAAAACTCTGCTGATGTTGGCTAATAAGTGTATGGATGTATTTCTCAAGACTTACAGCAAAATTTCTAGGTAAGATTTAAGTTTCTATTGGTATCAAGGAAATGAGTCTATAGTTTTAAGGGTCTGTCAGATCTTTTCCTTATTTGGGGAATATGATAATAGAAGTCACCCTAGAATTACTGGGCAGATACCACAGGGCAAAGTTGTCTTTATATAATTGTGGTAATACAGTGGCTTCTTCTTTGTTACAGGTGTTATGCAGGTCAACTGGTAACCCATATGGGCCTGGTTCTTTACCCACTTTCAAATGAGAACTAGATTGTACGGTTTCTCCATAGATTATTGATGTAAGTCATTCAACTGATTTTTTATAACTTTGACCAACATATATTACACTTAAATTCTGACCAGCATTCAGTGTTGTATGTATGTATGAGTTTTCCAATAAAGTTTCAGAAAGAAGAGGTCATAACATTATATCCTTGGTTGTAAGGTACAATTGACACTTATCTTTTATATCCATGATAGAATGAACTTTGCACCTTTCTTATAACCACTGCACCAGTAGTTCAGGGGAATGTAGCTGTTTTGCCCAGAATGACATACAGATTTTTTCCCACCTCTGTTATTGTAAAGTGTAGTTTAAACTTTCGTTTTCTTATATCTTAGGCAGAGTTTATTAAAGTAAAATGTAAAAGCTTCCCATTTTCCTCCCATGTTAAGGTCTGATGACCAATGGTCGATCCAAAATTAGGTCACCCACTGTTGAATGCTATATAGCGACAGGTAATATTTGAATAAAGGATCTAATCTGGGTCTATGACAGATTCCACTCCAAACACTATATGATTGCCATCCCCACCATATTATGATTGGGAACAAATACTTTACTTACCACTTCAGAAAGCATATCACTCAATCTAATGCTGGTCAAAAAAATAATCTAGTCTACTGGTGACACTAAATTGTGTAGCAAAATAAGTATATTATTTGGCATTAGGATGAAAAATAAATACCATGCATCTCCTAGGAAAAATTCCTTCATTCATCTTTGTATAATTCTGCTGTGCTTAACTTAGCATTATCTCATTAGAGGAAGTTTATCAAACTGTAAATCTAAGACAGTGTTGAAGTGAAGAACGGATTTCTTCAGAACACACCCAAGGCTAAAAGGGTGTCAGCCATGAGGTTAAGGAGATAAAGGTGGAAAAAGTGGATCTTTCAAATTCAGCATAAGGCGTCTGGATAAATTAAAAACAATCCAAAAAAGTGTTACCTTGCTTTTCAGGAATAGTATGCATAGCTCTATAGGGAGGAGGTAATTTCAGGTTTTTGGGGATAAACTTTTGGAGGAGTTTAAGGAAGGTTTAGTTTACTTGCAGCTACTACCACCAATAAGAAGGAATTAGGACTAATAATAAAAAAAAAAAAAAAAGATATACAGTGGCAAAATCACCAGATTTACATTGCAGAATGTTTGAATTATATAAATTGGGGAAGAACACATGACCTAAGAATTATTAAATACATTTAACAAGGTTTTACTTGTGAATCAAGTTCTGGATTCTTGGAAAGCATGACTTATCGCAGCCATTTATTAGCAGGATGAAGACCCCAATCAACGTATCTCTATACCTATTTGAGATTTGAAAACTTTATGGAATTGTTGGACTCCAGGCTATATTCAGTGATGGCTGGTCTCATTCATGGTGACCAGTATGGGTTCAATACATCCAGGCAGACTTTTGACAACATTATTAACAGCATTGCAGGAAGCCCAACGCTGGGGTAGGTCTCTGTTTGGTCAATCTGGATGCTGAGAAACATTCAGTTGAGTGCAGTGAGCCTGTTTAAAGTATTAAAGAAGTCTAGCTTCCTGGGGGAGGTCTTACTGAGCTGCTAAGGAATGTGTATGAAGAAGCTTACACTTGTATAAAGATTAATCCTCGCTTTCACTAATATTCAGAGTAAGCAGAGGCACAAGACAGGTTGTCTGCTCTCAATCCATTTTGTTTGCCCTCTACCTACAGCCACTGCCTTTGACCCTTTGTTAGTCTGAGATAAGGGGCATGGCAATAGAGAGTGTGGGCTTTGACCCTTTGTTAGTCTGAGATAAGGGGCATGGCAATAGAGAGTGTGGGAGAGAGGAGGCCAGATTAATACTATACATGCACATTTGTAACCTACTTAAATGATGCAGAGTCACAACTGGGAGCATTATTTGATCTTCTATAGAGACTTGGAAAGTTGGAAAATTGGAAAGTTGATGGGTTAAAACATTATTCTGCAAGACACAAATCATTGCAGTAAACATTGCCCCGTCACAAGACCTTTGGTGTGATAACCCAAGATTTGATAGAATACAGAAGTGAAGTATATGGGAGTCTACCTAGTCTCAATGCAGGAGGTGACAGAATTACATATAGGAAACTGAGGGATACATGAAAAGCGTAATAAAAGCAATGGAGTTATTAGAGCTGACATTGTAACAGAACGTTCAAGTAATACAGACGTTTATCCTTTATCCTTCCACAAGCATTGCATTGTTTTTTTAAGCTGTCCCTCTAAACCCAGGCAGATCTTTTATCTGTGATACAAGGATTGCAATATCTCTATTTGTATGGGATTAAACAAAGCTGAAAGTGGCTTGAGAAATGTTAGTACTACTGAAGGAATGGAGGTTCTAGAAATTTCACATCTGGAGTACCACTGGAGAGGGGTACAGATTACAATTTCGTGTTTATGGCAGCAGCATGACATAGAAATGAGATGGAAAGACCTAGGTTGAGGAGCAACGTGGCAGCCTCGATCAGATCTAGATAATCTGCTATTGCTTAAAATGGAAGAGATGGTCTCAAGGCTTTGGAGGGAGATACAGGAGGTACTGAATTTGCTGTTAAGTAGCTTAAGGGCTGAAGTGAAGAGGTGGTGTTCGTTTGCTCCCATAAAGGTCAGGACAGGATAGGGCACCTCCTGACATGTTTGGCCAAGCATAAGGAGCTAGTATGTTGGTCCAAACCAAAGAAAGTCAAAACCTTTATCTCTTGGCCTATGTTTAAAAGGCTCTATATTAGAACACCGAACGTTCAAAATTTCGAGTGCTCTAATATCGAACCGTTTTCAGCGAACGCTGAAAATATCGAAGAAACAGAAAACAGAATTTCCTAGGGAAAGAATTTGGTTGTCCGTTTCTGTTGCTTCGATATTTTCAGTGCTGTGGTGGAAAGTTACGGGTCAGGTTCAGGTAAGTATGCAATTGTGTGGATGTGAGGGTTAGGGCGGGTTAAGTGAGTTAAGGTTAGGGCGCGGGTCAGGTAAGTGTGCGATTGTGTGGACGTGAGGGTTAGGGCAGGGTAGGTGAGTTAGGGTTAGGGCATGGGTGAGGTGACTGTGCAATAGTGATGGACCTTAGGGTTAGGGTTTGGGTTAAGGTAAGTGGATAGTTAGTGGTGTATGTATAGTTTAGTGTAGGGTTAGGTGTAAGAGTTTAGGTGTATGTGTGTGGATTGCTGTTTGTTTGGTGTCCTTGTGTTGTGTGTATGTGTTTTGGAACAGCAAATTTTTTCCCTAGGAAAAAATTTGCTATTCTGAATGTTCGATGTTTTAAATTTTCGATTCCTAGGGTTCGATATTAGAACACTAGACATTTTGAATATTCGGTGTTCTAATACAGACCCGTTTAAAAGGAGGTTTGCTTTAAAAAATTATATATCAGCAGTTAAAAGACATTTATGGCGAGATGAATGCATTAATGCGTGAACACTGGGATCAAATGCTCCCTCAGATTGCGGGAGGTTCCTGGATGAGCTTCAAAGCACCAAGACTCTACAGTCAAGTTAGTCAGTTATTTATAAATACATGTATCACTATAAACAGTCCTATAAGGATTGAATTATCGAGTGAATAAAACCATTTTTTTGTCATTTTAGTCATTGTAAAGCAGTAGTAGGTTGTTAGCTACAACTGAGGAATATTAAGAAAGTAATATGTAGACTAAAGGATTATTAGTAGATATACTCCCATGAGAAACAGAGGGTATGGTACATATTGTTGTCATACTCTCATGAGAAGTGGGGGTGTGGTAGGCATTGTTATCATACTGCCATGAGAAGCTGGGGTGTAGTAGGTACTGTTGTCATACTCCCATGAGAAGTGAGGGGTATGGTAGGTATTGTTATTATAAGAATTAAAACTTGTTAATGAACACAGCAGCAGTGTAAGTGAATAGTTGTGTGGATGGATTATGGAGGATGAAAGTTAAAAAAAAATAAAACTTATTGATTTTATCAGGGAATGGCCTTAACACAGCAAGAACTGGAAAATGTGGTTGGTAATTATTTACAGAATTTTCATGTCTAATGGAAAAATCCAGTTCTTAAAAATAAGCATATCTCTGATCTGTTGGTAGGTGTCAGTCAGATTTGATGGTTACGGGTGAAAAATACACACATTTTCGTCCAAGTAACTCTCAGACTTCCTCAGAACAATCATTGAAACACCATATTAATTAATAATTTATACACACCTCAATTAAATAAATTAATTGATGATTAAAAGATTAAAGGCACAAGTTTATAACAAAATAAAATACAGAGTTGTAGACACTGAAAGGTCATGGAATTTCATACAGAAGTATATAAAAATGGAATACTATAAACTTGAATAGTACATAGATGCCCAAACACAAGTAATAATTTATATCAAACACTGAGTAGTTGGATGTAACTATAAAACCAAGAATGTGAAAATGTTTTATGAATTTTTTTTTTACAAAACATATATAAATACAATAAATATAAAACATTCAAAAACCAAATGGTAATATTATTGAATATTAAAACTATCAAATGTATAAAAAATATATAATAAATATAAAAATTCTACCATATTTGAATAAATCCTATTATTTTGCTGCCCTCAATTTAAGCAAAGGTACCAGTGAAATATGGTCATTGAGACCAGGGTATTTGTTAGATTTCAAAAATAGCTGCCAAAAAGTTTCTCTGTACTCCAATCTGTGTTCCCAGCGTCCCCCTCTTAATTCCTTAGGGGCAGTTTCTAACACAAAAAAGGAAAAGTTGGCATTAGAACATATTGGAAGTATGTTTGTATAATGCCAAATATTTGGATTGGAAACTAAAATCCCTTTGGGGTGGTGAACTTCATATACTTAAAGACTCAAGGGATTTTCTCAGCAAAGTTAAACCTGAGTATTTTTCACCAGACCTTTTATTCACTACAATTGATGTAGTTGATTTATTCTCTGTAATTTCTCATGGTATAGGTTTGACTTGGTTAGAAGAAGCTTTGAGAACTAGACTAGGGGTAAGCGAGAATGACATTTTTTGTGTAATGAATTGGCAGACCTCGTCCTCAAAAAACATTTTTTTTTTTGAGGGTGAATTTTACCATCAGGAATCCGGAGTTGCTATGGGGGCCAGTTGTGCCCCCACCTTTGCAGATATAATAGTTTCTGTATGGGAACATAAATTTGTACATCACAGTTCCTATTCATAGTATTGGAACTTTTACTCCAGATTCCTGGACGATATTTGTATTTTTTGGTTGGGGGAGATGCACTTTTGGATGATTTTATCTCATATCTCATCCAAACTACGGAATTTTTCAAGTTCGCTCATCAAGTTTATATTTATAGTGTCCATTATTTAGATGTTTCTTTACACAAGGTAGATAATCGTTTCAAATCAACTGTATTTACAAAACCCACTTTCTCTAACACTTACATCAGTTTCAACAGCACACATCCATTTTTTCAGAAAAAAGGCATCGTTAAGGGACAAAATGTGCGCATTTGTCGCATGACTTCTGACGACCTTGATTATGTATCTGAGTATGCTGTTTTGAAACAGATGTTTCTTGAACGTGGCTATCCCATTGAACTTATTTATTCTGTTCAGTTTGAGCTTACACTAGGAAGGAAAACTGCACATAGTCCTATTTTAGGTATGGGAGGCAGTTTTTCTAACCAACATGGATCAAGGATTTTCAATGAGACAGGTTACAATACAGCATTTGTCACTAATTTTAGTGCTAATGCCCACCAAATCAAGAACATTGTATTAAGAGAATGGGATAAGTTTTCAGATTTTACAGATTTACCTAACTTGAAAGGCAAACCAATCAAGGTGGTATTCAGGAAGGGACAAAACATCAAAAATATTCTTGAATCAGTTAGCTATGACAATGTTTTTACCCACAGAAGGAAGGGCATCTTTAAATGTGGGGCCAGCAATCAATGTTCTTATATTTCTAACAAATAACAGATTGTTTTATCATGCAGGCAAAGGACCTTAACTGCCAAAACTTATACCAACTGTAATTCCCAGGGCCTTGTTTATTTAGTTACCTGTGGTTGTTGTGACAGTTTCTACGTTGGCAAAACTGAGAGACAGTTAAAACATAGAATATATGAACATATGAACGATGTTAGTAAATGTAATGTTAATAACGCATTATACAAACATACTTTAACATGTTCTAATGACAACTTTTCCTTTTTTGTGTTAGAAACTGTCCCTAAGGAATTAAGAGGGGGACGCTGGGAACACAGGTTGGAGTATAGAGAAACTTTTTGGCTGATATTTTTGAAATCTAACAAATCCCCTGGTCTCAATGACCATATTTCACTGGTACCTTTGCTTAAATTGAGGGCAGCAAAATTATAGTATTTATTCAAACATGGTAGAATTTTTATATTTATTATATATTTTTTATACATTTGATAGGAGTTTTAATATTCAATAACATTAACAACATTTGTTTTTTTAATGTGTTACATTTATTGTATTTATATACATTTTGTAAAAATAAAAAAATAAAAAATGTTTTCATAATACATTTTCACATTCTTGGTTTTATAGTTACTTCCAACTACTCAGTATTTGATATAAATTATTACTTGTGTTCGGACATCTATGTACTATTCAAGTTTATAGTATTCTATTTTTATATACTTCTGTATGAAATTCCATGACTTTTCATTGTCTACAACTCTGTATTTTATTTTGTTTTTAAACTTGTGCCTTTAATCTTTTAATCATCAATTAATTTATTTAATTGAGGTGTGTATAAATTATTAATTAATATGGTGTTTCAGTGACTGTTCTGCGGAGGTCTGAGAGTTACTTGGACAAAAACGCATGTATTTTTCACGTTTGTGGCTTTAAAGTCAACAAAGTAATATACATACAGCATTTAGAATGCACACAATATGCAGACTTGCATTCCAAAATAGAAGAGAATGCATATATATAAGTTCATAGGTTCATAGAAGGTTACTAGGCTAACGGCCCTAAAGCCCTTACAAGCCTAGCCATATTTATCCCAATTTGCCCAATTGTTAGTGGTTAGGTGAGTGAAGTTTTCAGAGATAAGGATCTATGGTAGTTAATACAAACTTCCTCTGTCCAGGAGGGACATGGGCACCACTCTAGGAGTGAATTTGTGGTCACCCATCCATTGATCTAGGTTGCACATAAAGAGGGTCAGGGAGGGGTTCTTTTTCATATGAACCTGGGGGCTTTTTCCAGAGAAGTGGCAGTCTCTGGGAGCTGTATCTATCTCTCCAGCATGACCTGTTCATGTCAGAGGATAGGTTAAGATCCATGGAGTTGAGTGACCCTCATGCATTTTGATTTACGAATGTGTACCGTTTCCATCAGGGTAGGGTCAGCGACTGCCCTGTAATCCAGCACAGGTCACCCCTTAGCAACCTGTAGGGGACAGAATACAGTGACAGGGCTTTCAGTCTTTCCATGTAAGACTTGTTTTGTGTACCCTGTAATTTCTTGCAGAGAAACCTCTGTGGTCTCTCCACTTGTTGCAGGTGTCTCGTGAGGTGCATGCAAAAGGGAGCATTGTACTTAAATATTCATCTGATGAGGGATCAGTATAATGGATTTATAACATCCTTAGATATGGATGCGATGCCTTTGCTTATAAGATGTGCTACACAGAAGGATTTCCTTACTACTGTGGATATGTGGAGGTCAAAGTTCAGATTGATATCAACCTGAGTACCCAGCTCTAGTATCACTGGGTCTACACTTAAGAGGGGTGCTGCCTACAATGTAATTAGCAGGGATGTCAGGTTTCTCAAAGGGAATAATAATGCATTGTTTTGCATTTAGCTTTAATCCATGGCTTTGGCACCAAACTATCTTTCTGCTTTAACACTGTCTGCAGTATATTAACATCAATGGGGGACTCAGTGATTGCTCCCAATTTGCAATCGTCAGCAAACTTGGTTATCCATGTCTCACCAGACTTCTGAGAAATAAATTCAGAACAGTAAGGAGCCCATCACAGAACCCTGTGGCACGTCACTGGTGACTGGTCTTTTGCTAGAGGTTAAGTCACCCACTTTGACAGTATGTGTCCTATCGGTAAGCCAGTTTGCTCCCCATCTTGTAATGTAGGGCTTAATTCCTAATTGGGAGAGTTTCTCTATAATACCTGAGTGGGGGATTGTGTCAAATGCCTTGCCTAGGTCAAGATAGGCGGTATGCATTGTCTTTCCCTCATCCGGGGCCTTGGTGACTTTCTCAAAGAAGTCAACTATGTTTAACAGGCATGATCTACTTTAACAAATCTGAACTGGGTTGGCTTCAGAGTTTGGAGATCACCTATGTCTTTGTTAGTAAGGTCCATAATGATTCTTTCCATGGCCTTGCAGATGAGACTATTTAAGCTTATTGGCCTATACTTCCCAGGGTCGGTTGGTGGTCTCCCTTTGTGCAGAGGGATTACTGTTGCTGTACTCAATTCAGCCAGAACATAGCCATTTCACAGGCTGTAGTTAAACAGGGATCCAAGTGGGTCTGCAAGATCATATTTTAAGTTGTTTAAAAGGTAACCTAGAATGTTGTCTGGTACCACTGATGCCATGTTTTTGGCCTTGGAGAGCACTGAGATGACCTGCTCTCTTGAGATAATAGGGTGAGGAAAGGTGTCAGGTATATTTTGGGGGATGACTGGAGGAGACAGGGGGGGTGAAGTTTGCTCCAAATCTGTCAGTTAGCATGTTGGCTATTACATCCAGTTGAGTGTGGGTGGTGCCATCCACAGCCAGTTCAGAGGACACCTGAGTATTCCCTTTTAGATTTTGGATGTGGTTAAAGAATGCCTTGTGATTATCCTTAGCAAGGGAGGCTATTTTTGCTGTGTAATCAGCTTTGCAGGGCTTTTCAAGATCTCTAATGTGCTTGTTTAAGCTAGAGAGGGGCGTCTTCCTCTCCTGAGCCAGTTCACTCGTTACTGAACATTAGTTTATTTCTCTTGTTGTATAGTCTGTTTATACTAGGGGTCCACCAGGGTGGCTTGTTTTTTTGGCAAGACCTGATTTTAATCTGGATAGGTACAGCTGATTCTATACAATTGCTTAAGTGGTTATACAGGGCATTGCTGTACACCTCTGCATAGATTCAATGTTATCTACATTCAAGGGGGCTTTGAAACTTCTCATACCATCACTTAGTACAAGGTAATTTGTCTTTGAAAAATTCTTAAGCGTTTTTGAGCTTGAATGTGTATCTGGTCTTATCTGGTTCAGTTCTGAGATTCTGTAGTAAATGAATACCTTTGTAAATTGAAAGATGAAAGTGTTACTTTTGCCACTGATGAAAGAATTAGCCTATAAGGGAGTCAAGCCTGCAGAAATAGAGGGGACCTACACGTACTTAAAAGAATGCATGCTATTTGAAAATAAATGTTAGATTTAGCCATTAAAGAAATTAAGAAAATTGCAAAACCCTCAGACAGTCTCTCTCAGACTAGCTATCTATGTTTCCACCTCTCTTACTTATTTCCATTATCAATCTCTGTTCTTTCCAGTATGCTTTACAATAAAATGTCATCTTCAAGATACAGAAGAATATACTCGGTATCCTACAGACTGCTAAGAGGTGACCTATGCAATGGTAGATCTAGGATTTTGCAAGATGGGGGGGGGTGCAGTTTGGAAAGTAAACCAATAGGAAGTGTGTAGGGAGTGATAAGCAGAGAAAACCTTAGATGGAATACTGCCCTAGGCAAAGTGTTTCGATGCCCTGGTTTCCTACATCTTGACCTCCACACACCATTCAGATTACTTTTTCCTACCTATTCTCTTATTTTTGTTTTATTCTTGAGCTATTTTCTGCATCCTTTCAACATGCTCTAAGTGGCAAAGAGTGCACTGTAATAGCTGCGGGATAAATAAGTGAAATAATACAGAGGTCTAGGAGCCTCCAGGATCCTAGAAGTCATGGGAGGTTTAGATGCTCTGAGGTGCATTTTAGAGCTTTTTCCAAACTTTTCATCAAGTGATTGCCTGGAAAAAACAACGCATATAAAGAAATACAGTCAGTTTTATTATTTTCTTTCAAGGTCAAAGTAAGTGGTTCCTGATAAAACAAGCAGTTTACAAAATGAGGAGACAAATGCTTGTGAGGCTACATATGTCATATCTGGGTATAGTGCCTGCCTCCTTACTAGCCACCCCAAAAAAATCAGTCACCTTCAAAGCATCTCTCTGATGTTAGACTGGGATGAAAGTCAAGGCACAAATAGCCACAGTCTTAAATTTCAAGTCGCTGCTCTCATATAGGATGTGCCCCCTCATCTTTACTACCAAAGGCAGCTACTACCTTCAGTGTATCACTATGATGTCAGACTGGAACAATACTGAAAGAAATGAAATAGAGTAACAGATTTCAAGTTGTTGCTGTCAGATATATATAAACAGCATACAACTAACCTCAAAAATAGCTATGTATATGATGTTTGATTATGTGGAAAGTAAAAAAAAATGAAAATCACAGTAATGTATTCTAAAATATTGCACCCAATCAAGACATTTCCCCTTACCAAGCTACAGTGACCTTCTGTGCTTTTGGGAAAAAATAAGCTATTTGATAAAGCTGTTAAAGTTCCTGAAATGCTACACATCAGATTAGCAAATCAAATGCTTAGAAACAGCAGTGAGAAATATCGAAGATAATTCAAAACCAAAGATCACTCAGAAACATTTTTTGTTGGCATGCACATCTGATTTCCCATTCCATAAGCCAGTGATTTTATGTAAACATGTGCCTTATTTATTCTGCAATTAGTTGAACTTCTGGGAAAATAAAACCCAGCAGCATCTGAAAATTCAGAATGAAGTAACACTATAGAAAAAAAAAACTCATGACAAAAGGAAAACACATGGGTCTACTTTAATTAAACGAAATCGGAATCTGTCGAATACGAATCCGTCAACACATAAACAGTGAAACGCAATAACGTCAAACATACAAAACCGTGGAATTTAAACATCGAAACTGCAATAGTCGGCCAACCCCACCACCCGTAACATACTACCTATGCAAACACAACAACAAAAAACACATACATACACTAACCAAAACCCTACTACTAATCCTAAATTAAAGCACCAAAACCCCACTTGTAACCCTACACTAAACCCCACATCCATAACTATCTATGCACTACCCTTAACCCCTCCCTAACCCTAAGGTCCGTAACTACCGCACACTTACCCTACAGAACTATACCCATACAAAGTAAATATTCCACATACATACACTTAACAAAACCCTGCACTAAATCTTACATACATTATCTATCTATGCACTTACCTTAACCCGCACCCTAACCCTAAGGTCCGTAACTATCGCACACTTACCTTACGAAGCTAAACCGCAGACAGGCCAAAACTGACAGCAGGACCATAGGGTAAAATAGCGCAGCACATTATACATATCAGTAGTTACTTCTTGGTGAAGAATAATCAAAAAGACCCACAACAAACCTTAGGTACAAATAAAAGACCACAAATAACCAACCACATATTTTGCACTAACTAACAAAATAATAAACCACTTATACACACATTGCAATTCTCCAACCCACACAACCACCAGCAACTACAGAGGTCAGGAGGGAGAAGATCCCAAATAAGGAAGGATGAACATCTACATTTAGCAATGGTTGAAAATTGTACTCTACAAGGCCAGTACCCCAAGTAACACACTGGTGATGGCAGACTCAAGAAGGCAGGGTAAGGAACTGGAACAGAACTTCAAAGCAGATGCCAAAATGCCCTGCAATTAAACAAGCAGAAAACCAGCTAATGCTAGTGGCAGTTACAGTGGATAATGCCTAGAGATCCCAAAAGCAGAAGTAGTTGAAGCTGCCTCCAAAACAAACTCAGCTGCCAGCCCAATAAAGCTGTTGAAGTACGGTTAGCCCCCTCCTTGCCTGGGGAAATCCCAGCATAAAAAACAGAATCCATGATGGGGAATAAAGGAAAGCAATGCAAAACAAAAGAACTTTGAAACAGTTTGCAAAACATGCAAAATGCCCAAAGAACTCTTTGCAATCTGTATAATCCCTGCTGCTGAGAAGTCTGGAACCCAAACAACGCAGAAAACTAATAAAACAAAAAGCCTGTGTTAGTAATGCAAGGGCAAAGAATTTTTATGGAAAATCAAGATTTGGATGCGAAAAAGGGGAAATTGGAAATTCTGAAACCCTTCAACAAAGGTAATGGCCAATAAAGGAAGGATTAGTACCTAATGATACTGATAAAGGATTCAACTCTAAGGTAGGCTCAACCATAAGGGCCTGTAATTCAACAAGGTTTAACTAACAAAAGCAGCCAACAAAAAGCAGTCTCCATGATAGGTATTTCTGCTCAGCAAAAGCTGTGCTTGAAAAATTGTTGTTCAGAGAGAATCTCCAACACAAAAATGAGACCCCAGGAAAGGTCTGAAATTGCTTGGGTCTTAAAGAGAAAGACAAAGAAATTGGCTCAAAGTAAGGATCTATCTTCTACATATTGAAGATTACAAGAGGGAGTAGGCAACCTGCGATCAGTACTTTAAACCTTATTAGAAAAGAAAAACATCTCTTATTAATCTCACTCAAAATTCCTTGTTGAGACAAACTCAAAATTAGGCCAAATCCAATCGTAAATCTTTTGGTTGCACTGTTAAATAACCTTCATCTTCCATAATGGTTGACACTTCCTTGTACCAGAGCCTAGAAGCTTCCAAAACAAAACTTGGCTCTGCTGGAGGAAGTAAAGGCCCACCATTCATCAATGAGAATACATGGGAGGCCGAATGGTGCAGAGAGTGTAAAACAGCTGAGCAAATGCTGGCAAAGGAGGACAACAGCTGTGACAGGCTTTAAAAGGCTGATGGGCAGAAGTACCTTTGCCTTCAGAGTAGCAGGTGGAAAGGCAAGTGCTGCTCTTGTGCCAATCTGGAGAAGATTAAGCACTTTGGGAGCTTGTCCTGTCTGATTAAAATCAAGTACCTTTGGAGGAGAGGCAGAGGTGGAAAGGCCCCTCCATGAAGACGTGAGTTTGAAAGAAAGAGCATCCAATCTGGCAGCATTGGGATGAACCTTGGGGAAGCAAACTTTGGCAGCTCTGGACATATGAGAATTTCCCCAGAGCTCCTGGCAGAAACCTTTTTAGAACTGTACTCTTCTGGATCCACACAGGAGTTCTGCTCAACACATCGCTATTGGAGTTCCATCAACACATCAGCTCTACTGAGTTCTGATGAGGAACATGAAACAGCTGCACAGGGATTGAGCTGTAAACTGCTCCTGCAGTCTCCTGAAATGTCATGAAAGTTGCAAACCTAGTTAAGAAATGCGTCTGAACTCTTGTTGATGTACCATGAAAAGATCAAATTCTTGAAAGCTATTAATGCATCTGGGACTTTTAATATCTTTGAAATTGTACACCTGTCTGTGTTGTCTGTTCTCCTTCATATGTTTTAATGTAGATGTTCCAGTCTGACATTGAGGCATTTGTGGTTGATTCTCTGAGCTTATGTGAAAACAGGCCTGCTCTCTGGTAGGTATCTCCATTTAATTGTTGTCCCCATCCTGGCATCTGATGATCCAACATTTTTTTGGAGGAATGTGTCCTCGGAGCCCATGCAGTTGTGTGTCCCTGGAATGCAGAGCCTGATTGATGCCACAGTGTCCAGATCTTGGCAGTGCTTATGGCATATTATTTGAGCCACCAGAATAAGCTGCTGCTTGAATACATTGGGAAGCACCATTTTACAAGACATGAACCCTAAGGCTTTGTGGCAGGACCAGATATTCCAGTTTGACTGATGAAAGTTGGAATGGAAGTAAGGGACTTAGAGGACTGATGTCCGGGTTCAAAGAATAATCTGGGTTCTATTCAGTCTCTTCACACCCAGAAGCATTTGTCTTGGCTGTATCCCCTTCCCATCAACCAAATTCTGCAGTCGAATACCCTAAGCACATATCTGTAAGTATCACAGTCTGAAGGAATGATTATTTCATAGTGCTCCCTTTCCTTGAGCCAGAATTGCTGTCGTCTCTTCAGAACCTTGATCCAGATTCACTGGAGCCAGAAAATAAGGCTCTATCACTGTAGATAGGAACTTTCATGGAGAGTCTGATGGGAAAATGAGGGTAGCCAAAGCAGCTTGCAGAGAACCGTCTGCATCCAGTCCCAGCCTGAAAACGCATGCAAAAGCTCCTGCGCTGCCAACATCTTGACTTTGTAAGCCTCTGCTGATAAGCTGAGGCATCCAAGCCTCTGAATTGGTCAGAGGGTGTTGCCAATGATTGGTCAAAGGGAGGATAGTGGAAATGCAAAGCTGGC
This sequence comes from Protopterus annectens, assembly GCF_019279795.1. Lineage (NCBI taxonomy): Eukaryota > Metazoa > Chordata > Ceratodontiformes > Protopteridae > Protopterus > Protopterus annectens. The sequence goes on along the minus strand of NC_056738.1, from coordinate 577,939,683 downwards.
CCACTTCTTCACTTCTTTGGTCTTGGTGGTCCTAGAGTATACTTCTTGGGAGAAACTTCTGGCGAACTCCTCCCGTGTTGGCTCCTAGGAGGGACCAATGGGATGTGCCTTTTGAGCAAAGGAGAGGGACCGTGGAAATGCCTCTATCTGGATTGGTGTATGGAAAATCTTACATGCCTTTGAAAGGTTGATGAGGTCAAGCGTGTTCTGTAGCATCAACCTTACTCCTAAATGTAAATAAAAAAGCTGTAATTTTCCACTCCAATGCTGAAAAGTGCCAACCTTGGGGGCAAAGGTGCTTTGAACTCAGCAGGCCCCCCTCAGTACGAGCAGTACTGGGTCTGCTTATCGGCCTGAAAAGGCCCTGCCCTCTGTGCTCCCGACAGAACTGAGCCCTCCCCCTTCTACCCCTTGTCTGAAGAAGGAGCTCTAGGACTCTAATGCGGAGATCTACCCCTGACTCTTTATCATAAGAAGCTCTGCGCTAAAGGCCTTTTTAGGCTAGAGATGTCTACTAAACTTCAGTTTTCTTTAAGCAAAAATCTTTAACAGTTGGACTAGATAACTGTCTTGTCTTAAAGGAGCTTATAACTGTCTCTTTTCTTTTGTTCAACATCACGAACAGGAGCATGAAGCCAGAAACGCGGTGTTAACATGTTCAGATAAATTTTGATCCCTCAGCCAGGCTGCCCACTCACCTCAAACCACATTGGCCACCCTGCCACTATAACTGTGCACAGCATCATAGAAACCACACAAACCACCATACAATCACCTGTTAGAAGACACATTCAAAAGCCAGCCACTCTTGGGTGCAATCACTACCAACTGGTAACGAATAAGGCAAATTAACAAATTGTGAAACTGGCTTAGCTGGACTTTCACTGGGCAATTCAGGAGTACAAGTCTTTATCCAACGGAATATCCTCCCTCTTTTCTCCAGATGTCAGAAGACCTTACCTTCCTTTATTCACCTTAACACCCTCAACAGAACTGGCTACACCTTTCTGAGGCTATATCTTACAATATTAACATATACTCATACTGAATACTTAGAACACGACATAACAACTTCTATCCAGGCACCCGAGGAGGCAAGAGAGGGAAGAAAAGGGATTAGAGAAAGAAACATCTAAAACATGGTCCTACAAAAACATTCCAAACAGGGGAAAATGCTGGGGTAAAAACAGAAACAGAAATTCCCTAAGCCTGACCCTGGGAGGATGTCTAACTACCCTGCCTAAAACCTCCCCGAAAAAATGATGGAATGAAGAAAAAAAGAAAAATGAAAAGAAGGAGTAATCATCCAGGCCAGAATCAGAATCATCAGAATAGATAATCAGAATAAGAAGCCTAATATCCTGGAAAGCACTCCCTCAAAAAAATGTGCTGCTGCCTTCACCTAGTCCCCAGAGGCAGTCTTAGTCTCTTTAGGAGGAGGGGGGAACCCCCCAATCAAAGTAATCAAATCTTTGCCATTTTTAAGCATAGCTTCATTTGCATAGTACTTGAAGAGCTAGGGTAACACCAACTGAATGGAAGGGAGGCCAGGATAGGAGGGAGAGAAGGATAGAGCCCATAGCTCCTCCTCAGAGAGGGACCCTGGAGCCCTGGGCCACCCATTTGGAATACAGAGGAGGAAGACTAACACAATAAGGTCTCCTCTGTGGACGCTTCCACCCTCCCACCGCACTCACGCCTCCACCGGTCTAAAGAGCGTGCGCCCGGCCTAGGCTTTTCGCTTAGCTTAACTGCCTTTGAGAAGCCTTCGCGGAGCATCCGCGGGCGTAATTATAATTGCAAGCATTTTATAAGACTAACCTGGCACAATCCAACCTTCTTTATAACGCTTATTAAATCTAGCACAAGACAACAACAACACAAAGCCGCTCAGGGCCTAAAGCAAGGAATACCAGTAAGCGCCCTACTAAGTATGTATGGTATGGCACAACAAAGAATTATCTGATTTTTCATGATCCATCCGCAAATGGCTGAGGCAAGAAAAAAAAAAAACTGAAAGGAAAAAAAAAAACTTAACCTAAACCTAAATATTCAACTTCTAACTCAAATCTCAAAACGCCAACCGGCACTTGCAATGCTGCTTCTGCGTCGGCAATGCTGCAAATGCACATGGAGGATATGGGATATGAATGCGGTATTTGTACCCCTGACCCTGCTGACGCCGCCAGTTGCGTGCTTTGAATCTGACAGCAGCCAGCCTTATACTTATTTCCGGACCGTGAACAGCGGACTACCCAAGTGTAAAGACTGCAGCAATGTGAGATGAAGAACATCTATGACAATTCGGCATTTTCGATTTCGCTATTTAGTGTGTTCGACGTTTCTGCGTTTCGCTATTTACGTGTTGACAGATTCGTATTCGACGGATTCCGCTTTCGTTTAATTAAAGTAGACCCAAACACATTTATTTCCACAAAGCATTTAAAGTAGTACCCATTACTGAAATTAATATTAAGGGAACATGACATTATTGTATTCAAAATTCATGGTGACTGTAAAGCGTATCAGACACCAAGAACTGTTCCTAAAATTACATTTCAGCCCTACACTATCTCTGCCATGGATTGTTCAAGATATGAGGGTCTTGGCAGCAGTAGATAACCCAAGCAAACTGAAATGCTCTTAGGGAAAAAAAGCAGGGTGTAGTGGTGTCACCAAATGTTAAATCTACTACTTTTGATGCAGGTTACAAAGCCCTTCCTACAATTTTAGCATTTCTGCACTTACTGAAGAATGCAGTGCTGATACTGATGCAGATGAATCAGTGAACAATAACTGTCAACTTCTTTGCTCAAGAATTCTGATTAGTTCAAATCGCTGGACCTAGGGTTCCTGTGCTGCTTGTTTTTTGGATGTGCAAAAGCTCCATCAGGGCTGGATCTTAGGATGCTTTACATGACAAACAAATACAGCCTCTAAACAACATGAAGGAGAGTACAGAAACAGGACTATAACATAATCTGTATAGGACAGTATATTAATACCCTATATTCTCTTGCTGAGAAGCTCTGTGGGTGTCCAACTGTTGCAGTTGTCTAATTAGGTACATGCCAAAAGGGGCTTTGTACTCAATGATGGGTCTGATAAGGGACAAGTAGATACCCTTACTTATAAACTAGGTAACATAGAATGATTTTCTTACTACCTTGGATCATACCTCTCAAAAGTACCAAATTCCTCGGCATTTACTAGTTTTGAGGTCCAAATAATGGGGTGCCACGAATTCCCAAGTGGCCCCCTTTATTCCTGAATTTCCTGGCTTTTTTTTTTCTGCTGACATCATCAAGTGCAGAGGCATGCATGATGATGCTAGCATCGTGAGCAGCCTGCCAGCCTGTCGGAATTGGCTGAGGGCTCAAGGGGTGTGACTAACTGATTCACTGTACTTTATGGACAGTAAAAGTACTGTGTATGTTTACCAGCTCTCTAGCTTAGCCTAGGTAAGGAAAACTAGTCAAGTCAAGAGAACGGACCATTACTGATTTGCTTTGCTGCATTCCTTCGTTATGGATAGTAAAAATAGCATGGTGTGAGTGTTTCTAATCTCTAGTTCTCTATGTAAGGAAAACTTCTGCTGCATTTTATTGATGACACTGTTCTTCTGTTCTTTCCGGGTGCGCAATTGCATTTTAATTGTATATAGTTGAAGCGTTATGGTCACTGGCTGGTGGCTGCACATAGACAGAGCCAATTACTGTGTGTGTGTGAGGCCGTTATAGATGAAGTCTTCTTTCTCTGCCGTCCAGTCAAGAGAATGGGACCGTTACTGTTTTGCATTATTTATTGATGAGAATGGACCATTACTGTTGTATGTAGCTGACGTGTTCTTTCGTTGCTGCTGCGAGAATGGGCCGTTACCGTTACTATTTCACTTGCATATAGTTGAAGGAAGTGTTCTTCTTTCGTTGCTGCTGTGAGAACGGGCCGTTACTGTTTCACTTGCATACAATTGAAGGAGATGTTCATTCTTTGCTGCTACAAGAATGCCGGGCCATTACTGTTGCACTTGCATATAGCTGAAGTGTTCTTTCTTTGCTGCTGTGAGAACGGGCCATTACTGTTGCATATATGAAGCATTTTATTGATGACACTGATTGTTCTGTTCTTTCTGGGTGTGCAATTACATTTGATATATTTGCTATTCTTTGCACATATTGGAGTCCAGTAAAGCAAAAGAATTTGTAAGACAGAGTTATTTTACAAAATATATGAGCAGATGGTTCATTTGTAATTTTGCAGTCAATGGTCATGTTTATTGTTAGCATCTCTGAAATATATAGCATCAAATGATTTCATACTGAGTATTTTTATTTGTTAGGTGGATAATGTCAACAAACTCATACGTCTGAGTAGTTTTCCTAACATCAGTTTGATTTTAATTTATATGAATCTGCAGTGTCTTGTTATCCATGCATGTTCTTATTAAGTGTATATGAGTGAGTGTACGTTGGAAATATCTCTCTTTGTTAGTGGCAATACTGTGGCATGAAACTCAAAACTACAGCCTCATAGCACTTGGCAGTTGGAACCCTGGCTTGAATCTTGTTTAATGTGATTTGCTATGGAGTCTGTATAATCTCCTTTAAGTGGTATGTTGCTCAAAAGTGGCTGACCTAGTATTTGTTCCCTGTAATGGACTAGCAATCATTCTGCACCTGTTCCTAATTTGTATACATTTCCCATTTCTTTCCAAGGCAGATTCAGGATCTCCTTCCCTGAAATGGCTGAAAATTAATTAAAAAACATGTATCACTCTTTCTGTCTGTCAGGTAACACACACTAAATAATCATTCTATCTTGCCTTAGGTACTCATCTGCTGTACTGTCAGGAGGTTTTTTTCATTGCATTCAGCCTTAGTTACTGCAGATTGAGTTTGGGTTTTTTTTCCACTTCTTTTCCAGAAAGCAGTATGAGTACTTCTCTGAGTTTATATTTCACCAGCATGACTAGTTGTAATTTGTATTTTTCTCTGAACTGTTCTTAAACCATTTCAGTTTGTCACTTTTGCTGCCCTGCCAGAGAAACCTGGCTGAAACTGAAGTTAGTTTTTACAAAATATACATACTACTATTTTGCATATAGTTGCTTGAAGTATATACATGTTTAAGTGCATCATACTTTGTGTATTTATTACATGCATAGTCTTGGAAGGTTTCCATTGCAGTAGTTAGGTTTCAGCATTCATTAGCAAAGTGACCCAAACATTAAAGTAAACACACATGAAAAATTATTCAGATGTGTGGAGACATACATGCACTCACAAACAGGTGCCCTCAATACTGATATTTATGTTTGTATAAGTAGACATGTCTTTGAAAAGTGCATAGCAGGTAAACTGAAGAACAGACAACCAAAATATGGCCCCAGAGTCCCCCTGCAGCCATTCTAATGTCAGTTTTTGCTCTTGTACCTACTGAATGTGAGTTTCAAGGGCAGAGAAATTTTAATGGTGTCTATTTTCATTGCGAGACTGTATTGCTTTGTTTAGCAGATGTCTATTAGTGTTTGTACTATAAAATGTGAAATAAAAGTTTTAAATGAAATCCACATAATCATTGTAGAAGTAAAGCAGTATGCACATTACAGTGTTAATGGTAAATGGGGCGAAACAGTCAAGTAATGGGACACTGGAATGGCTGCAGGGTGACTCTGGGGCCATATTTTGGTTGTCTGTTCTTCAGTTTGCATTTGAATCTTGGTATCCCACAATTCCATTGGAGTGGGTGGGGTTACATAATTATGTACGCAAATGTTATGTTAATCAGCATACAGATTTGTACCTATTTTTCATGGGTCTTTGGTCAAATTTTTGATGTTACACATTGGACAAAGGCCAGATTACTGCCTGCATATGGTCCCAGATCTCCAACTAGCAGGTGTCTTATAAATGGAGTAATTTCCCTGGGTAAACATTTTCCCAAAAGGCACAATAATGCACTTCTTTGTATTGAGTTTTAATCTGTGATATGGCACCAGAAATGTGTCTGTGTAAATCCCTCCTGCAGGATTTTAGTGCCATGGGGGAATTTATGATATCTCCCAATTTCCAGTCATCTGCGAACATGGTGAGCCAGGGCCTTGACATCTGAGAAGTAGACGCCACACTGGAGTGGGCCCAGTACAGAGCCCTGTGGTACTCCACTGGCAACCAGCCTCTTGGTGGAGGTGGTCTCACCAATCCTGACCTCTTGGTTTCTATGTCTGAGCCAGCTGGCAATCCAGCAAGTTGTACATGTTTTACTTGGCACCCTTAGACTATTCATATCATGAGAATTCCACTAGTAAATACACTAGTAAATACACCTCAAAACAGACCTGCACCACAAAGCACTTTGTTTTAAGATAACCATCTGATATCCTACCACATAACTTGCACTAACTCACAAACTGTTTTCATCTAAGCTTTACACATATACAGGTGCCACAAAAGGAGATACTACCAGCCAGATAGCTGGAATTTTGTAAGTGATTGTATGTCATTTGTGAATGTCAATATGCTCCTGTAAAATGCTTGTGTTACAGATGCATTAGAACTGTATGTCATATTGTACAGACGTGCTGAAGGGAGATTTTGTAAAGTACTGAGCAGAAATGTATATGCACTTTTGTAACTGTTTAGATGTATATATTTGAACAGGAAAGACTGAAACACAGGAGACTACGTTGCAAAACTTCAGAAGAATAGTTGAAATTAGGTTACTTTATGGCTGGGCCATAAACAAAAGAGATGTTATCTTTCAGTTTCAGTGCAAGAGGAGATATAATATCTAGAACTAGACATTTTTGTATTGTCTTTAAATGTGGGAATATAAATTATTTTACGACTTCCATCATTTGCCATAAGATCTGAGGTCTATGTATTTTCACTGGTAGATGCTAAATGCTACCAGCTGCAGTGGAGGTTTTCACCTGGGATAGTTAGATGACAAGAACTGATGTCATGCTGCAAGCTACCCCAGCAGTATTATTTGAAATATTAATTTAAGAACTCTCTGAGAGAGAGACTGGGCATTTTGTATTTTGTCTTTGACTTGATAAGAACATCCACTCACCACATCTGCCTGTTTGTTGCTCTGTAAGTAAGTTACCTGGGGTACAGTAATTTCTATTAGATACATCAGGAACATAGTGAAGTATACTTAGATGTTTTCTTTATTTATTTGAGACTGTCCTGCAATGTTGTTTTAAATAGTTCCTGTGATTTCAAACTCTGATGTAACTGTGACTATTTACTGAATATTTTCTTGTTCTTTTATTATTTGTTATTAAATATATTCAAACCTTTAATTGTGGCTGATACTTGTGAGACATATTAAAGTTCTGAGAGTACTTGCATATTTATTTAGTGACACTGTGGGCCACTCCTAATAGCCTTGCTCTTGCTCAAACTACCATTTGCACTGATAGTTACATTACACAGTAAGATTGGACACCCTTTGTTAAGGGCTTTAAAGTAGCCGATGAAGAGTTGGCTGGTGGCAGTAATAACTACCTTATAGTCTGGGCAGAAGGGGGCATAGGTAGAAAATCTGTGCCAGCCTTTCACAGGTGTGTGTGTGTGTGTGTGTGTGTGTGTGTGTGTGTGTGTGTGTGTGTGTGTGTGTGTGTGTGTGTGTGTGTGTGTGTGTGTGTGTGTGTGTGTGTGTGTGTGTGTGTGTGTGTGTATGTGTGTGTGTGTGTGTGTGTGTGTGTGTGTGTGTGTGTGTGTGTGTGTGTGTGTGTGTGTGTGTGTCAGCTATTTGGGCAGGGACACGAAGCACTGGTTGGACAGAAAGGGCGCTGGAGGTCTTGGCTTGGCCACTCACCTGAGATCTCAACTCTATAGCTGTGCCACTGGGGAGTCTTACTGGGGATCTGGAGAAAGGCGAAGAAACCAGTCACAGACTGACTGTGGTCTCTGTACTCTTAAGAGAAACTGCATTTTACTGTGTGTGTAATTGTCATCCTCCCAATGTACGTCCCCCACTGGTGCTAGTGGTGAGGACTGAGGCTCCTTGATTACTGGGCCAATGGTGGGGTGTCACAAAACGTATATCTATATATCTACAGAGCTATATATATATATATAGATATATATATATAGATATAGATATAGATATATGTACACGTGCATATTTATTATATGCAAATTATATAAATACACACACACACACACACACGTTCCTGTTAAAGCTCATGAAGCACAATGAATCTGACGATGCAATTCTGCCACTACCTCCATATATGAATACAACAGACTGCAGGTATTGCATACATTCATTAGTGAAACATACCTCAAGATCATTAACTGCTAAATGCCATACAGAAGTCTATTTTTCTGCAATAAATGAACACTGAAGTAAATGTAACAGCCTTATGGAAAAACAGGCACTTCCACCCAGCTCCCTCCAATACAGAAAGGTTCCCAAAGAGGCAGAATGCAGTAGTCAGGAAGGCATGAAAAAAGTTCTATGAAAGTCTGGCTTGTAAGTGCTCTCCAAGCTGAGCTCATGCTGCCTGACCCCTCAGAGTTTTTACTTACAATACAAGCAGCTTCAACCCAAGTGCAATCCTACTTCTTCTTCTTCTTCTTCTGTTTATCCTTCGTCTTTCCCCTTTCTCCTGCGTGATTACCAACAGCTTACAACGCAAACACAGGCACCGTTAAATGGGTCAGAATGATGACTACTAATGGTACAAACTACAGTCACCCAAACAGAGATCTACGCTAATGTACAGGAATAAACATCCAAATGCCTACATGATCACTAAGGAATGTGGCCCAGCATAAGAACGGGGACAAAGGGCACCTACTGCAGGAATACAAAAATGTAGAAAAAAAAAACTCGAGTGCAAATCTGTTTTGAATTTGTCTGGCACTGCATTAACATATTTTGTTCTGCACAGTAACAGCGAGGAGGGCAAGCACACTCTGTCAATTTTTTTTTGATGATACATTTTTTAAAATAGTTTTAAAGTCAAGGACAACGATGTTCTGGGAGTTGTAGTTCAAGTGCAGTCTCTCTCTCTCTCTCTCTCTCTCTCTTTCTTTCTCTCAACAGTTGCAAAGTCTTACATTTTTCAAGTTTCTATATTTGCTGAGCTTTTTTTTTTTTTTTATTTTGGTGCCATGCTTTTACTGCACAAAAGTCAAGATAGCAAAAGGGGAGGTATGCGCCCCTGCACCAAAGCCTAAATCCACCAATGCTATGCTTGGCATACAAGGCATCTTCCAACCCAATACCAATGGATTTACTGCACATCAGCAAGTCAAATGGAAATACTCAGTATAGGAATCTAAATCTCTGCTGCAACATCAACAGAGCATTTTGGCGGGACAGGTATATCGCACACAGGATACCAGTGCTCTGAAACTGACTCACCATCTACATAAAACAAAGTTCATCCCTGTCCATATTCAAGCACAGCTTGGATCTATGGATTGGAAACAGAAAATTTACCCTGGGACTGACCCCCTGTCCTACTAACGGAAGGAGGCTGCTCCTAAATGCTTTATACCAAGCATGGGTCCCCTCAAATTATCTATGGTATGATCCCAGTAATTCTCACCAAAGGTAATATATAATTATTAACCATGGGATGGGTAAGACCAGTCTCTAACCAAACGGAATACTTAATTTGAGCACAAAAAAGTGAAATTGACTCTACTTGAAATGGCCTGTATGGGCAGCTAGCCAGTTAAATATAAACTTAAAAGAAACTAGTACTATGTCCCAACTGATCGGCAACTCATGAATTTGGGGAGTTGGTCAGCTGGGTGAGGCGGGCTTGGCTATGTTCATTAAGTAGATACGGTTGCCTTGCCCACTATAGCTTGCTGTGATACTGCCAACTTGTGGAAATTAGATTGTGCTGCAGCAGGCAAAAAGCCAGGGAAAACCTGGCTGTATCAGGCTTTCCAAATAAACAGTCTAGTACACTGCAGTGCATTTAATGAGGATGTGGCAGCACCCATCAACTGTCAGGCCCAGCATTACAGCCTCTTTTCAGTAGAGACAGCTGTGACTGCCAAAAGAAGGTGTTAGAGCACAAAGTATCCTACCTAACCAGGGAATGTCCAACCACCATCTAGCTCTTGCACACACTATGACAGTTAGCCAGTTAGGCAGTAGGACAGATAAATAAAACAGCTGATACAGCTGTTGGTCAGAATGTGTGTGTGTGTGTGTGTGTGTGTGTGTGTGTGTGTGTGTGTGTGTGTGTGTGTGTGTGTGTGTGTGCACACACAGGGGTTGAATACAGATACAGGAAAGATCCACTTACAGCACATAATAAAAAATAAACAAAGCTAATGATAAATATTTAATTCCATTTATTTTATGTGTGAAATTATTAGTGAATTTGCCCATTTTCATGAAAGTGGCAAATATGACTAAATAACACTACTGCAGACATAGTTAAATTAAAACAGCCAGCAAAATTTGCATATATTTCTGAAAAATTAAAGGTTTAAATTCTTCAGCTACACTGAAGTGTCCAATATGGAATCACAAAAGACAAGAATTCAAACAATATTGCACTCCAAAGGAAAAGTCATATTCCCTTTCATTGGGGTTAAAATATACAGTTTCAAAAGTAACGTGGGATTATAACAGTCCAAACACTAATTAGTCTGTAATATAACCCTCTAAAAATGAAGAGATACTGATTTTACACTCAGATTTGAAAGGCTACTTTTGACCCTTTTACAGGCAACAATATTGAATCAAGAGAAAAACAGAAGAGTACCAACATATTTTGCCCTTTAAGGTGTAAATACACTTTGAAAATGAACAGTTGCAAACCAATGGGCCACAAACTAATAAAAAAGACACCATCATGCCTTATTTGCTAATACTGACATTCTACCAGTCACACTTCAAGTGACATTACATGCCACTTCCACTGACTATTTAAAAACACTGGATTAATATTGTTTTAATAAATTAATTAAGAACTACGCAAAGGCAGAAGTGTCTGAACTCGGCTAATCTGTCAGTTAGCCTTTTACTATCACTTCTGACTCTGGAACGAAGTCTGAGCTGTCTTCAGTGATATTTCAGCAGAGTAATGATCTGTTTTCACATTTGGTGTTAAAATAAGTAACATGAGAGCAGTTGAAAATTAAGTTTAGTGAAATCAAATACAAAATGATCAAGGAGGCTTAGGGGACTCCTGTCATCAAAAAGATTCTCCAAAAGTAAACAATGGAAGGATATGCATACCTCCGAGAGGAAAATGGCATTACAGGATCTAAAACAAAAGGTAGTGAGGAGTCCAAAACATCAAAGTAGAGGCTATCAACTTTACCCACGATATAACTAGTACTTAATCCAGTCACTAGTTGTACTAAATTAAGTGTCAGGAAGCCACTAAAGCAATACTGTAGGGGTTACACATGTAACAGTGGGGAAGGGGTTAACATAGCTGCCTCACGGCACTTGGTTTTCATGTTCGAGTCCCATCTGGTGTGCTTTCTGTGTGGTGAATAAGTCTTCCATTTGTCAATGCCAGCTATTCAGTGCAGTCTTCTATCTCCTATCATACCCCAAAAACAAAGATAAATCAAGCACTAAAAAGAACATTCCCTAAAACATTGTAACTGACACATCTAAAAGACAAAAATGTAAGTACACAAAGTTGCATCACAAAATATTACAAGAATGTTAAAATATGTCATTTTTGCAGGGAGGGGTTGTCTGCTCTCCAATGTTATCACAACCCAGATCTCTAAATATACCATCTCCAAGATTACACAACCTTAGAGTAAAGAATTAAAAATTTCACTCATCTAATTTACACAGCCTTGAAGAATCGATGGCAGCACCTTCAAAAAAATAAACACTGATATCCCCTGACATCAACAGGAAAAAGTAATCAATCACACAGTTGTGGTTATATGGGTTTTGATAAAGCAGCTATCGACAATTCAAAGGGAAACCCATAAAAATGCTTATACATGAAATGGTAAAGATGGCATATGAAAAAAATTGCAGTCCTACACATTACCTCTAGGTGTGAGAACAGTGTGTGCGTGTGTGTGCTTCTGTATGTGTGTGGGCAAGCATGTGTGCCTGGTGTTTATACGTCCTGTGATGAAGTGGTGTTCTGTTCAGGAATGGTTCAACACATTACTCCTGTTGCTAAATGGGACAGGATCTAGCCTGCCTGTGACACTACATAAGATAAAGGGATATTGGAAAACTATTTTCTCACAACTGCTTCAGAGGAATTTCTCGTAAAGCACACTCCATAACAATTTACAGTGGATTTTATTCATAGGTTAGTACTAGGCTAACTGCCCTTGTGAGCCATTTTAAGCCTAGCCAGTTATCCCCTGTGAGATTCAAACCCTGTACCTTATGTTTGTAAGGCAAACACATTAACCATTAGGCCACCCTCCCAACCTTACATAGCTTAAAACGTTATGCCCTTCAGCTACTTTGCCTATCTGCCCTATCTGCATTTTGTTTATATCTCTGAGTAAATTCTAGTAAGATGCAACACAGCAAAAATAAAAAGGTGTAGTATATTTCAGGACATTATTCTATTCTGAAACATTCTTTAAATAGAATAATACACTCTGTGAATCTAGAACAATTTAAAAAAACAATTACAGATCTAAAATGCTTCTAATGAAATGGATTAATATGGCTTCCTGATTTAAAAGGTTTAAAGTGAAATCAGATGCTGTTATTCCACGAGTATAATGCAGTTTAGGAAAAGTAAAGAGAGTGTGTATCAGGATTAAATGAAGGCTTTAAACATTTGCTTAATTTAGAATACACAAGGGCTAATCACCCTTACATTAATAGTGTACTTAAAGGCTTTTTTGTTTCAAAACCACACTATCACTAATGCAGCTCTGTTTTATTGACTCACACTTTCATCATTTACCTACGTTTAATAGCTAAACAGCAAAGTGTTCCCCTAACCGACCTAAATTCTTAGTCTTCTGAAAACAAATCTGACAATAAATAATGCACTTTAAGAAACAGAACAGTCCTTCATAAAGATAGCATTCCATTAAACCTGATTATTACTTCAAAGTTTAAAACAATGCAATATAAAAAAACTGTAAAACTTTCTTCTGCCCTGGTTAGAGGAAGTATAAACCAAAGTACACATATGGGTTCTAGAGGCTACCTGACCCAGGTAATATAGTTCGTACCACAACCCCTTTAAGTAGTATTTCACCAGAAGCTTTAGGTGCCAAGACCTTACAAATGTCCGTGAATGAGAACAGAATT